>NC_134456.1:207830548-208140800 GCF_047948215.1 Lycorma delicatula | reverse complement strand
TTTTGTCTTAAGTACCAGTGACGGCTCGCGTATAGGCACTGTGGAACTGCAGCATCCCCTATTTCACTTGATATTATCGATATCATTTAATATAATAAGTCCTTTTTTCTTTAACTTTTTTTATATTTGTACAGTATATAATCCTTAAGCTTAATGTCAGTAGTCATTCCCCGGTTTATGAAAAAGATACAAAAACTTTTGTATGGAACTGGGAGTTTTACAGTTCCAGCGGCGTGGTGTTTGGCGGGTTTTGCGCATGCGCACACAAGAAGCTGCACGTGAGGCTGCGAGGGAGAGACACAGAGAGAGTGAGAGCGAGAGCACTATCGTTCCTGCAGTGCCGATCCTGGGTGCTGGTGGAAGGTAGTTTTATTTTGATTCCGCGTGTATATGGAACGTTCCTTGTTTTTCCCTTTTCTAGTTTAATCGGTGGAAGGAATATAAAAGAGGTTTAGATGTTTTTTCAATAACGATCAGAAAATGGCAGAAAGAAAGGGCCCTTTGATTGCAAAATCTGTCCAAAAACACACTGGAAGGGCAAAAACGAAGATAATTAGTAAAAAACTAATTATGTATTTGTTTCTGTGTACATAGAAATTTAAATTAATCACCGTTGGAGTATATTGTTTTTAAGCGAATATTTTATTAAATTATTATCTAATAATAATAAAAAATATTATATGTATTGACATTTATTATTTATTCAGTTCAATTAAATACGGTTTTTAAGCACAATGTGCTTAAATACAGTGTATCATATTCTTGAATGTGATAAAGTGTAGAATTAGATTATTATCCTGCTTCCAGCTATTCTATTAGATTCACTTTTTTTTGGTTCTATTATTTTACAGAAAACTTTAACCATGACCATGAAAAGGCCCAGAAAAAAAATCTGAAGCAGCACCACCACTAATTTTAGCTACGAACCGTCACTGTTAAGTACAAAAAATTCCTCCAATTTATGAGAGATATTTACTAGATGAAGATCTACTGATTTACTGTTTTGTTTTTTCTTACTAAAAAAGAAAAAAACAAAAATCAGAATTAATTGAAATCTACAATTGAAGAGTTAAATTAAAAAAAAAAAATATATATATATATATTATAAAAAAGTATTTCTAATATTTAAATATGATTGATTTTTAAAAAATGTTTAACTACTTTTTTAGAATAAATCATAATAATATAAAAAAAAGAAAAAGGATAATAGTTAAAAAAACATTGATAAATATAAAATTTAACAAAAATAGATAACATAAGATAAATTTAATTAAAAATCTTTTTTAAAGATTAAAGATAACCGGATAAAATCTGACCAGGTGACTTTCTCTTTTCGATCTGATACTTGCACGCCAAATTATTTAAATAAACAGTCAGACTCAGCAAATTAATTAAACGTTACATTTCATCTGAGATAAATAAGCATAAAAACAAAATAATATTAAACTGACAAACATTAAAACAAAGAAAAATATATTTTTTAATTTCATCGGTCGATAATCTTCTTGTTGTTACCTATCAAACATACAATATACAAATATTTTCTGAAATACATCTGCATATAAGGATATCCAATCTATGGATTGTTAAATAGTATCAAAATTACTTACATTTAGTTAGTTCAACTTAATACCCTTAAAACTTATAATATTACCGTAAATCACTGTTATTGCAGTTGTTCAGATTTTTTTTTAGTAGTACATAAAAATTATGATAAAAAATGATATAAACTGGAAGTTTATTTAAAAATTACTAAAAGAATTCTACAATCCTGTTTTATAGTCCCTGTGCTTATCTGCCACGTGATGGATTTTAATAAGACCAGTAAAAGTGAAATCCTGCTTTAACTGTTGCTTTACTATTCTGTAACGAAGTGCGATGAACATTTTTCGATCATAGTGGTACGTGTTGGCTTAAATTATCTCCATCTATGTAAATTTTTTTTCATCAAATAACCTATATGATTAAAATATCACATTGTGGTACGAATTCTATTACTTCATATTAATTATACTATTATTACTAAATTATTCACATTATGATTTAAAAATAAAATATTTAATTGAAAAATTTTAGCAATTTTTGTAAAAAAATTTCATTAATGAGTTTCATTTCATTAATTTCATTTTGAGTTTATTCTGGCTTTCAGAAAGCTTAAAATTTACTTAAATTTTTTTTTTTATTTCTAAAAATAAAATATATAGTTCTATATAAAAAACAATACACAGAAACCGGAAAAAAGTTTGAGGCAATTGCATGTAAAAAAATTTTACTCTTTTTAAAATATGTATTACATGTTCCTGATCACGTAAGAAAACAAAATCAATGTTATATATTAAAGAACCTGGTTTTTATTTAAACAAGAGTTTATTATTTTTTCTGTTATTTTTTTTTGTTTTAATTTTTTGTTCTATAGTTCCAAAAATGGAACTATAAGTTTTAGTTCAAACTTGGATTGAGAACATTCTCAAAGTACGTTTAAATGTAAGTTTTATTTACTTTTAGCAAAATTTTGCAGTTAGAATTAAACTAGTTATTAAAGTTACCGTTAATGGTTGCCCGCGCTCTATCCCTCTAAAGTTGAGAATTAATCTTGCTAGAAACCAAACTAGGAAGATTTTGCTGCTCATAAACTTATTTTATAGGAGTTTTATTTCCAATATTCAACTGTTAACATAAAAAAAACTGTTAATTTTATTGAGTCAGAACTTCGTACTAATTGTGGTCAGTTTTGTCGACCAGTGTGTTGTATACCATAACAAATAACTGCCCTTTTTAAATACAGTGTATTTTGAGAATTTATTTTAATATATCTTGTTTTTAAAAAACAAAAACTGTTATACAACAAAAATCTAAGCAAAAAAGGTATTGCTATAAGTAATTTATTAAAAAAACTTAAGCTAATTTTTCTGAAAGAGAAATAAACATAAAACTAGTCAAAATATTTTTCAAGCTGCGACACAGACAAAAGGAAAAATAAATAAGCGGTTTTTCTGAGATTCATCAAAAATTAAATTAAAATGGCTAATAGCGTTGAACAAACTAAGACAGATTTTAAATATTAAATGAAACAGATAATTTAAATAAATTAGTAGCAATGCGTTTATAAAATGCTAATAACTAAAGTAAAACGGTTTTAAACACAGAAGAGAGTTAAGTAATATCTTCCAGTTCTTCCTTTGAATTTTCATTAAAGTAGGTGAAATTGCAGTTAAGATCAAGTTACAACTTCTAAAATCTAGAACTTCTAACAAATTATAGCAAAACAGGTGCCACGTTCACGAAACAAATGAAGAAATACAACTGTTTTCTGTATGGCAAGGTCAATAGCATATACAAACTTTCCTGTATACATCTACTAATACCTAGAAAACCCGCTCAGACCTGATTTTTTTTTTTGACGTTAACTCGTTCATAAACGCTTTCACAAGATATAAAATTTAACAGTCCAAAATATATTAATCGATTTAAAATTTTCGACTACCGGATGGATTGGTCTAGTGATTAACTCGTCGTTTCAAATCAGTTATTTAAAGCAGATTTTTGGAGTCGAAGGTTCTGAGATTCAAACCCTAGTAAAGGTTAATCACTTTTATACGGGTTTGAATACTAGACAGTAGATATCGGTGTATTTTAGTGATTAGGGTTCAACTAATCATACGTCTTAAGAATGGTCAGCCTGAATCTGTACAAGACTACAATTCACTTGCATGTTGTACGTATCATCCTCATCTCATTGGGCTTATTTTTAAGACAATAAAATTTAAGATTTTGATTGACCGCCATGCATGACCCGTAGACTGTATAGATAAATTTTTTTCAATCTTTTCTTCTCCACCAGGCCGGATTCTGCAGTTAAGTATTATACAGCTCAGGGAAGTGTCCTTTACACTAACGGGCCTTCACGTCGCGGCCCCCGGTCGGAACTCACTTTGCGCCCGTCTCAAACTCCCAGTTGGATCCACAAGGCCCGGCTATGCCGTCCCTGGGTCCCCATTGCGGAAACCGGGACTCAGCCTTTATGACAGTGCCTCTAACGGAGACACGCCGAGTAAGGTATCTCCGCCAGGGATTCGGTATCTCATTGGGATTAGGAAGGAGGTTGCTTACTGTTCACTATTTTAACAAATTGCAACTTACACATTATGAGGATGAAATATTTTAAACCGGATGATGTATAAAATTCGGGTGAATCAAATGACCTCCCACCGGGAGGTCTAGTGGTGAACTCGTCATCGCAAATCAGCTGATTTCGATGTCCAGAGTTCTAATGTTCAAAACCTAGTAAAGGCAGTGAACAAGGTGTCACCGATTTTTATCCATCGTAACGAAAGACCGGTGAAAGTTTCGTCTGACGCTTTGTAGAATTGCATTTATCATCTTAGTTGCGAAGGCGGACGCATCAAAATTTGGGAAATCGATGAAATTTGTAGTCCTACTCTTAACATTGTCCATTCATGGTAAGCTGAATTATCTCAAAACTTATTCGAAATGGGTTCACAGACAGTTAATTCAAAATCATTTTCTTTGTCTTCAGTCATTTGACTAGTTTGATGCAGCTCTCCAAGATCCCCTATCTACTGTTAGTCGTTTCATTTCAGTATACCCTCTCTATCCCTAACAATTTGTTTTACATATTCCAAACGTTGCCTGCCTGCATAATTTTTTCCTTCTACCTGTCCCTCCAATATTAAAGCGACTACTCTAGGATGTCTTAATATGTGGCCTATAATTTTGTCTCTTCTTTTAAGTATATCTTTCCAAATGCTTCTTTCTTCATCAATTTGCCGCTACATCTCTTCATTTGTTACGTTATCAGCCCATCTTATTTTTAACATTCTCCTGCAGCATCACATTTCAAAAGTTTCTAATCTTTTCTTCTCAGGTACTCCGATCGTCCAAATTTCACTTCCATATAAAGCTACGCTCCAAACATATTTTCAAAAATCATTTCCTAACGATTAAATTAATTTTTGGTGTAAACAAATTATATTTCTGACTGAAAACTTCAAAATCATAAAAACCCGAATTTACACCTCCACGGAACTTAAACTACGATTTGTAGCGGAAGGTAAATGTATCTTTGCCGAAGGTAGAATGCTTTATAAATTGAATAAAGAAACTTGGACTCATCATTATGAGCTGGAATCCAAACGTCGTAGGTCCGGAATGGAAATCTCCGAGTTTGCCAGAAGAAATTCAGAACCTATTTGTTATTAAAGTGTTGCTAGCGATGTTAAATAAACGATGTTGCGATTATAAAAACTTAATTTATTGCGATTATTTGGGAAAACGACATACAATCAACAGTGAATACTAATGTGATTAGAAACTAAAGTACAGCTGCAATAAGGTGGAAAACGATTCCACGTTTTAGTTCTCTCTGAAAAGGCATAATTTTTATGTATGGTAACGCCACCCCCATTACACTCAAAAAACACGTGACTCTATTCAAAGGCATGTCGGGAGGTATTTTATCTTACTTTTATACGGATTTGAATACTAGATAACGGTGTTCTTCGATAGTCGGATTTTAATTAACCATCTCAGGAACGGTCGACCTGAGACTGTACAAGACTACAGTTCATTTACATACATATATATCATTCTCATTTAGCCTCTGAAGGAATACCTTACTGTGGAAGGCTAAACAGAAAAAGAGAGATTCAATTGATAAAGTAATTCGATACAATCTCTTTAAAGCAGCAGTGCAATTCATTTACCTTTGGGATATACAGTGCAGTTCTATAATTCAACGAAAAATGGGCCGAATGAATTTTACATCAAAATTGGTAGTTATTACCGTCACAGTAATTGACTTGCATATGTTTGAAGTAATTATGAAAATTTTCAGCAAAAACTGAATAAACTTAATTCTAACGATAATATTTTTATTAAACAAGTGAGAAAATGATTAGTATTTATAAAAGAAGGAAGGAAGATAATAGTAAAATAATCAAATTTCAATATAAACGTAATATGCCATAAAATACTAAGGATTAATGATTTTACAAATATAAGGTGACATTTAATTAGGGACATTTTGATTGGTCTATGATTTAAGTTTAATGGATATAAGCCGTAAAAACGCTCTATAACTAAGTTACCTATACTATTTTCCATCAGATAGTACGTACGATATATGATAAGCATTAATTACATTATGATTGGAGATAAGCATTAATCTATCAAATAAAATGAAAATTATAACAGAATCCATTTAAATTAAAAAGCTTATATATGCGAATATTAATCTATTTTATTTAACTATGCTCCTTGTTGAACGAGTGGATTTACAATCTTTTAAATAATTAAAAATTTTTTATGGCGATAATATTAAGTAATAATTTTGAAACTAATATTAAAAAATTCATAAAAAAATAACCTGTTAAAGTTATAATAAACCATCAAAATTACTAAAGAAGGGATTTTCCAATTAATAATTAAATGTGTTATAATTACAGTATTGCTCATTACTAAAGAAAGTATCATTTGTCAGAAAATAATTTGAATTAATAATATACACAATATTAGGGATATAATGAATGAATTTTAGCGCTCAGATTAATAATAGAAAGAAGATTAAAGAAAAACAAACATACGTGGCATTTGTAGACTTAAAAAAGGCATTTGATAACTTAGACTGGAAAAAAATTTCAGAATTTGAAAAAATTTAGGGTTCAAGAACAATTGCTAACATTTACAGGAACCAAACTGCAACAGTAATAATCGAAGAACATTCTTATGTTCTTCGATTATTATCGAACTAATTAATTAAATCGATTACTAACAATTTAGAAGTAACACTGAATGGTATGGATGAAGTCCTTCGTAAGAACTACCGCATGTATAAAATAAACAAGAACAAATGAAAATACTGAAATGAAGTAGAAATAATGTAGATGGACAACTTAACATAAAAACAGAGAGAGAAAAGATTATAGACGAAGAAGAATTCTGTTATTCCGAATTATTAAAGATGGAAGAAGCAGGAACGATATAAAATGTCGTATAGCACAAGCGAAACGAGCCTTCAATTATAAATATAATTTGTTTACATCAAAAATTAATTTAAATGACAGTAAAACTTTTTCAAAGTATGTGTTTCGAATGTAGGTTTATATGGAAGTAAAAGTTGGACGATCGGAGTACTTGAGAAGAAAAGATTAGAAGCTTTTTAAATGTGGTGCTACAGGAGAATGTTAAAAATCATATGGGTGGATAAAGTGACAGATGAAGATGTGTTGCGGAAAATTGATGAAGAAAGAAGCGTTTGGAAAAATATAGTTAAGAGATGAGACAGACTTATAGGCCAATATTAAGGCATCCCGGAATAGTCGCACAAATCGCTTAACCAAATTATCTTCAAAGCACAAATTATCTTCCACGATAAGTTAATCTTGGAAGGTACATCATTTTTAAAACCAAAACATCCACTAAGGACTCAGTCTATAGAACTCGTCCTATAGAACTCCGTCTATAAGGGGATGAAAAAGGGGATCAAGTTTTTTCAATTCATTATATCAGGAATCAAAAGTGTGTTATAGTCGTGAAAATTTGTATTTAGACACGTCTTAAAAACAAATTCGACACGCGTTTCCTTTTTAAGAACACTAATTTGAGGGGTAAGGGGATGTATCAAATGTTTGCATGAAAATTCTATACCTCCTGAATTCTAAAACACACCTCCAATTTACTTTCTGGTCGTTTTATCGTTAAAATTCAAAATAAAATATTACTACTTGGTCATTCAACTTATTTTTAGTAACCATATTTAAAGTATATTGCATCTACGTGAACATGGGCGAGGTTTTTCCTTGAAAATAAGAAGGCGAAGTATAGATTTTAAAAAGTGGTAGGTATTTTATTACCTTCGCTTGCTCCTATATGAAGTTCGTATGAAAAAATATCTTAAATGTTTTTTTTGTGAAGTTATTATGTGCAAAATTTATTATGTATATTCGTACATTTATCTTTCAGAAATATATACATATAGTAACATTATTCATACTGATATCATATACTAGTCACCTTTCGTGATATGAACATCATAGCTAACATATTAACAATTTAACTGAATCTTAAAATGAAAGAGTGATGAGTGAATAATTTTTTATAATTTAAATTGAATATTTAGGAGTAGGTTTCTAATGAACAAGAAGATAGGGAAGAGAGTAGAATATTTCAAAACGCATAGCGATAGAATCATTGTAATAAGGATAAAATCAAAACCTAAAGTGACAACGATTGTTAACGTCTATATCCCTACAAGCGCCCATGAAGATGATGAGGTAGAGTGTGTATACGAAGAGATTGATGAAGCAATTAAACACGTAAAAGGAGATGAAAATTTAATAATAGTTGGAGATTGGAATGCAAGCATTGGAAAAGGCAAGGAAGGAAATATAGTGGGTGAATACGGGCTGGGTAAAAGGAATGAAAGAGGGGACCGACTTATAGAGTTTTGCGCGAAGTATGATTTAGTAATTGCCAACACCCAATTTAAAAATCATAATAGAAGAATATACACTTAGAAAAAGCCAGGCGATACTGCAAGGTATCAGATAGATTATATCATGGTTAAGCAAAGATTTAGAAATCACCTCGTTGACTGCAAAACTTACCCATGAGCAGACATTGATAGCGACCATAATTTTGTGATAATGAAATGTAGATTGGGGTTTAAAAACCTGAAGAAAAGGTGTCAGATGAATCGGTGGAATTTAGAGAAGCTTGAGGAAGAGGAGGTAAAGAAGATTAAAGAAAAACAAACCAACATACTTGGCGTTTATAGACCTAGAAAACTCATTCGATAACGTAGACTGGAATAAAATGTTCAGCATTTTAAAAAAAGTTAGGGTTCAAATACAGAGACAGAAGAACAATTGCTACCATGTACAGAGGCGTACTTGTGCATACTTCTGAAATAGTTCATTCTTTAAACTTATTTGTGATTAAAAATAAATTGGAAAATATTATTAAAAAAAAAAAAAAAAAAACAATAAATAAAACATTTTTTCATATCATTTTAACAACTGAATGAATAAGAATGAGGTAAGTAATGCACTAAATAATTTTATGAAGGTCTATAGTTCACCAGATGTGAAAAAACTAGACAACAATTTTAGAAAAGTTTTATGGAAGAGGGCCAAATGTGGGAAACATGAATTTGTTTATTAGTTTATTTTAAATTCTTTCAATTACATTTTTTACGTGTTTATATATCAATCATTCAAACATCTAATTTTTGTATGTTTATTATACACTTAAGGCACAATATTCATACCTAATTAAGTTACATACAAACTAATTTTTTTATCACAAATATTATTTATTATTTCAAATGATATAACCAAGAGATTAATATTTAATTAAAATATATATTCGTTTAAAATATATAACTTTTGCAATAAAATATCTATCTCAATATCAATTTTTGTGGATGTAAAATATAGTAAATAAAAAGAAAATATGCAAATAATAAAATAAAATAACAATAGAGTTATTTCTAATGCACGGCTTACACGAAGGTTGGCACTAACTAAACTAATATAATTTCACTACTTAGAACAGATTTCGCTTGTAGGCTCAGCATACTAGTATATGCCGCGAGACTAAACGCACCAGGTACCGAGTCTACCGGGCGATCGAGTTCGAAACCCACTCAGACCGAGTTACTTTTCTACACTTCAAATATTATTCTACCGTTTACCTGCGATATAACAACATAGCAGACGACTAAAACTAAATTTTTGTGGTGGGAGTGCGATTTTGTAAAAATTCTTTTTTGAAAATGTTATTTTTAATTAAAAGATTTGCCTAAGAAAAATATAACCTTAATTAGGCGAAATCTTGAGAAACTGAAGGTGACTTTGCTCTACATCTCATCCCTTTGACCTTTTAAAATGAAAATTTAACGGCATTAATTCTCCATATATGGAAGTAATCCGGCAATTTTATCAAGTTTGGTCAAAATCGGTCCTGTAGTACTGGAGATATATGGTGATTTAAAGGTCAACACCGTACATACGAACAATAACATCCGGAAAATTTCCATCCGAATTTTTAAGTTCCTTAGGTGTCAAAACGTCAAGATCCGGTGAATACCGCGTTTACCAAATTAGACAGATTAAAATACTTTCCCTTCTAGAGCTATAATTCTCCTATAGCGTTATCTAGATGAGAAAGTAAAATTGATCGGTGTACGACAAGGGTGGTGAAAATACTGGCAATGAATTGCATAACTTGACCGGCATAGGCGTGAAAATTATGCAGTCCAATTTTGAAACAAACATTCTTTGAATTAATTACGCCAGAATGTTTGTCTTTTTATCTTTATAAGGGGGCTTTTTTAATGATTAAAATATTCATTAAAATGAATTTTATATAAATTAAATTTAAAAAGTATTTTCTTATTGATTTTTATATTTGAGAGCTTCCCATCAGTGGAGAGGTACATGAGAAACACTTTTTTTCATTTTGGAAGCTGGTATACTCAAGGGAAAGGGATTTGTGTAAAATTAATTTATAAGAATATAATCCCTAAGTGGGGGTTTTTATAATAAATTTATAACAATAACTTTTTAAGATTGTTTAAAAAACAAACATACAACCATAATTTACGAGTAAATAAAGAAGTTGTAATTTTCTAGAAAGTTGGTGAAAAGTTTTTGTAAAAATTTTCAAACGTAAGGAATATCAAAAAATTAAGATTTTTACATCTTAAATGAAACGGGTAACCTGCGAAATTGATTTAAATTTAAAAATAATTTTAATATATTTTTTTTAAATTAAAAAAAAAAAAAAGAATACTTTTTGTTACAAAATTACCAATAAAAATTTGATGAAAAAATTCAATTAACTCCTTTTCTGAAGCAAGATATAGCTAAAAAAATAGTAAAATATATAAATTATTTTTTTTTGGGAAGGGGTAAATATTAAAAAATTTGTGGTAATTTGGGATCTTTATTAAAAAAAAAAAAAAAAACGTTAACAATTTTTTGCTATAAAGATTTGAAATTTTATTTCGACCAAAATACCTCCACCCCTTTTTCAAATTTTTGCACAAATTTATCACATTCTTTCCCTCGAAAAGTAGTACCTGTCTACCAATTTTGAAGAAAATCGGTAAACGAGTTTCAGAGTTGTAAGACCAAATACAGGACAACATATGTACAAAAGTATCTAAACTTTCATCCGTAAATATGCACAAATGTCCGTCGGACAAAAATAGTTTTTATGAACTTGGGAGCATTAGAATAAGCAAGAATTGTTCTTTTTAGCAGATAATTACAATTTATTTAAATATCCTTTTTTGTTAGGTTTTTTAACGTCTTCTTAACGCACTAACTAAAAAGACTAATTAAAAAAAATCTTTTTTCAGTTAATTTATATAGGTAAATTTCCCATTGTAGCTATATATCCTTAAAAATTTTGGAATATGCTTGCGGTTTTCACGATATAAAAGTAATTTTTATATTTTTAACTGCCACTGTTCAACTCTTTATTAAATACAACTATTTCGATTAGTTTTACTTCCTTGCACAGCAAAGAAAAGGAAATATTGTAATCACTAAAAATTTCGCTTTTCAAATTTCAATAGAAATATCCATTTTGACCATCCCTGATTTGACTAGTTTCGACGTGACGTCTGTACATACGTACGTATACATCTAGCATAACTGAAAAACGATTAATCGTAGGATGTTGAAATTTTGGATTTAGGATTGTTTTAACATCAAGTTGTGTACCTCCCCTTTTTATTGCAATCAACTGGAACAAAAGTGTCCAAAGTCCAAAAAAATTAGATTTTTGACTTTTTCTTAACTGCAGTATGCCCTCAATAAAAGCTTTTCAACGATATATCATAAGGGGTACTTATTTTCATGGTTTCAGAGTTATAGCCAAATAAAATTTTAATTAATGAAATATTTGGTTCTTAAAAGGTGAAAGCACATCGGTTCGAATCCGACTTCATTCCTTTTTTTTATATACATATATTTTTTTAATTTAAATGTATTGATTTATTAATAATTATTAACCTCCGACTGTAAAAAATGGAAAAAAGCAGAAGTTATTAGCGAAATAACATTTTATATACTTTTCATTTTAATTCAAAAATTTTTACAGAGGTTAATACTTATGAATATATCAATATATTTAAATTTTAAAAAAAGTTAAAATAATATGTATATGAAGTCGGATTCGAGACGGTTACCGATTCGACACGTCCTCACTTACATCACATTACTTGAGCGACGTGAAACAAAATTAACATATTAACAATTATAAAATTCTGATTCGGACACCAGAAAAAAATGTGATACAATGTGGTGTCCACCACCATGCAATTGTGTAACTATCCACTTTATTAAAGAATTGGATGATCGTATCTCACTTTCAAATGAAATAAGTTTAAATGATGTACAATAAAAATGTGTACATGTGATTTAATAGGCGGACAAGGAAGTTATCAGATTTTTCTATGTTTATGACGTATCATTTGGTAATCCTGTAGAAAAGCTTTGTTTTAGATAACTTTAAATGAAAGCTATAAAAAAAGTTTTGAATCGAATAATAATATATAATTTAAAAATTTGAAAATGTTATTTATCAGTATACATATAAAGTTTTGATGCTTTTTTCTAAAGAAAATTTCCAAAAGCACATATTGCCGAACTAAAACATATTTTTCAGTGTGTACACTCTGAAAATTCATTCGTTTTTCTTTTATTTTAAAACCTCCAGAAACTACATTTCCGAATAACCGTAAAGAATATTGATGACCTATCATTGACCCTCACTTATTAGTTTAATAATAACCTTTCATGTATTAAACTGAGACGATAAGAAAGTTGCTGACTACTCTGATTTGAAGGAAGCTTGTGACTTTGTAAGTTACCTTACAGTTGCTTTGTATTCTCATTTGGTATATGTCAAATTTGAGTCGATGATTTTTATCACTTATTTTCAATCTCGAAGCCGACCTAGATTTACATTGCTACCTAGATTTCCTGCATTCCTTTAAAATTAAAAAAAACTTTTATCGTGAGTTACGTTTCTTAGTAACAAGGTGTTTTAATACATCAACTTTTATAGAACGCCTACTTATATTTTATAGTTTAAGATTAACAAATGTTCATTAAAATAATTTATAAAAATTATAAATTCAACTTGCGCTTAGAATATGATGTATTTTTAGTTCGCCATTATTGTCGATTTTTTTGAAGTTGATATATGTTTTATTTAATCGATATGTACGATTTTATTCATTCATAGTGTTCTGCCATTAGGGAAGGTGCTGTCACAGCTGCTGATCTTCACTATGTTCTATCCTTTGCTAACCTCTCTGTTTCAGTATATTTTCCCTTTTCCATAATCCCATCCGTCATTTGAAATATTTTCCTTTCTCTTCTTTTCCTTCCATCGCAACCATTAATAAACACCTTATTCTCATACAATGTTCTAGCCGGTCTTTTTTCTATATTCAATCACGTTTAACATTTTCGTATTCTCTCCGATTCTCCTTAACACTTCTTCATTTGTTACACGGTCTTACCATCTGACATTTAATCATTCTGCGCCATACCCGTATCTCAAAAACCTCAATTCGTTTTCCGTCCGTCTTTCTCATCGTCCATGTTTCAACTCCATACAGCATCACACTCCAAATAAAGAATTTCATTAATCTCTTCCTTAATGTTAAGTTTAACTTTCGACAGTCTTCCCTTCTTATAAAATGTCTGCTTACTTCTTCATATTCTTGTTTTAATCTCTATTGTGCAATTCAGATCATCGGTTGTACAGCTTCTCATATACTGAAATTTCTTCACCTGCTCTAAATTTAACGCGCTGTAGAAGAATTTTGGCTCTTGTCTATTTTGTATCTGGTTACTGCGGACTCCCCAAATGTACAGCTGATGAGCTGTGCGTCTGCGGGGAGGTCCAGTCGAACGAACACATGATGTTCGTCTGCCCAGCTCTTGAGGGGCCAGAACTCAGGCTTCCTTGGAACTTAGAGGTCAAGGGAAAAATTGGCCACTCACAAGCTGCGAGTCAATGTGGCGAGTGGCGAGTCAATGTGGCACTGTCGGACCGTGTGGGAGTTCCTTGATGCGGTTGCTTTGTTTAACCAACATCAGTAGTTTATAGCATAGTTACTAGCATTCGGTGCTCGAATCTGATCCAAGGCGGTCACGTCATACTCTTAGTCCGGATGGACTCCATTCTTTGTTCGGATGAACGTTAGCTTTAATGTTTTATTTAATGTTATATATTTTTTTTATATGTCAAGTTATTCGTAGTTATGGCGTTATACAAGACAATAATTCATTAAACCATTATTCAACAACCAACAAGGCGTTGTCTTCATTCGTCACCTATGAATATACAGTCCAACCTCGCTCTAAAATCTACCAATTTTTTTCAAAAATTACCATAATTAAAATGGAGAAAAAAATATATCAAAAATTCACGGCCCTAATATTATCAATGGAGACTATAGGCTTAAAAGCTCAGAAGAAATTTGGAAATAATAGAAACAATAAGAAAAAGAAGACTTAAATTTTATAGACATCTATGCAGAATTAATGTAACAGATTAAGTAAGCGGTTATTTACATACTTTAAAAACAGAAAAGCAAAAATTGCGTGGTTTAAAGAAGTTGACAACGATTTATAAATATTAAATATAAAAAAAAAAATAATTGGAAACAGAAACACATTTTGAAAAGTAATATACGAATCTAAATTTCCAGAAAAAGCCAAAAACTAAAAATTAAAATGGAATAAAGAGAGAAGAGAAAAATACAGGGAAAAATGTAGCATTTGAAGAGGTGAAAGAAGTCTAAAGTTGTGCAGCAGTGATCCATAGATGGTCCAGTCGGAAAAAAGGTATATGTTTAAAACAAAAAATAATATTATAAAAAAATTTAATTATGCAATATATTTGATAAATACAATCGTGATTCATAATAAGTAATATATTTATTTATTAAAAATATAATAAATACTTAAATCAAATTCTAAGTAAATCAATACTGATATTTTGTACATTAATTTAATAAATTATTTTTTACTGCAGTATTTTTCAGCCAGTGAGAGAGAGAGAGAGAGAGAGAGAGAGAGTAAGAGGGAGAAAGGTCTGGGCTTACCTAAAACGTAACTGGCAGGCAGACGAGTATGTAATTGTATAACATAACTTACTCACTCAACGTGTAGAGAGAAAACATGTCCATCACAATCAATTCGCTACACTACAGCAAGTAACCAATGCTCATGCGGGACAATCTTGTCAAGTTCGGTGATACTGGCTAGTGATAACGGTAAAGCCAATGCCTAAACAGAAGCTAAGTCCCTCCCACCAACATCTAGAGTTTAACTATAAAAAAAATATGGGAAGTAGTTTGATAATAACGTATCTCAAGGATTCATGACCTGCTTTACAAGCTTCTCCAGTTTAATCGATCCTCTCCAATTTCTACCGCTTGTCACCCAAGACTAATTTGATCTTATTAGTCCCGCTATAACTTGGTCTCACCCTCTCTTTCACCTTACTCCATAAATCATTCATAGTTTATCCATTCCGCTTTAAGTGTTTCTCAACTTTCCTCGTTTCATTAATGTCTTACCGGGTTTTCCCATCTTTCATAATTAATTTTGTTATTTTTGAGCACACGTAATGTCTTATAACTCGCTATTCTTTCTGATACTCCATTAATTTGTTATGTATATTTTATAATTTTAATACGATTATTGTATATCTAATTAATTTTTCTCCTTTTACTCTTTCTTTATGCCTATCATACACCTACAAATGATCAATAACAAAAATTATAGTCTTTTGACTAGACTTTCTGAAATAATAACTTTTCGGAAGGCCGTTTAGAGATTAACATAACTGTTTAATCTTTATTCTCAGTGGTTTATTTCTTCATTCTTTACAAATTAAAAGTTATTATTAATTTTATAAATTATATGTATAAATTATTCTAACGAATATTAACTATAACTAATGAAGATATAACAGTAATCAAAGCCAAAATTTTTCCCAGTTCCAAGTTATGTCCACTTTATTTATATAAAAGCAAATCTTGTTACTGATAATTTTTTGCTGATAATCAACTATCAGCAAAAAAATAAACTGACGAAAATTTGTATACATGTTCTTACGGTGTAAGTCCACACTAAGAAAAATGTTTTTTTTAAATTTACTATTTTTTTTTTTTTAACTTCTCGGTAATAAATGAAGACATCAACTTGATTTTTGATTTCTGTATTCTTACTCATTTATTAACAATTATTACTCATTTTATTAATGTTATTAATTATATATAGCCTAATTAAAGAAATATTAATTTTCACTAGAAACGATATAACCGTGATTAAAACCAAACACTATCCAATTTCAAATTTTGTCCGTATTTATATTTATATATATATATATATATTTAAAGTCTGATATTTTCACGGCAACAGGATAGTTTCAAAAATTAGTTTATTATACCTTTAAAGTTATTTACGAGTAAGTACAATCTGAAAGCGATTAGTGTAAATTTAAATGGGTTTAAGTTTACTTGGTTTTAGATTACCTTAGTCTAACCCACCGGCTTGGTATAGTAGTGAATGCGTCTTCCCAAATCAGCTGATTTGGAAGTCGAGAGTTCCAGCGTTCAAGTCCTAGTAGAGTCAGTTATTCTTACACGGATGTGAATACTGGATCGTGGATATCGGTGTTCTTTGGTGGTTGAGTTTCAATTAACCACACATCTCAGGAATGGTCGAACAAAGACTGTACAAGACTACACTTCATTTACACTGATACATATCATCCTCTTTCATCCTCTGAAGTATTATCTGAACGGTAATTACAGGAAGCTAAACAGGAAAAAGAAAACGTTACCTTACTCTATTCAAAGTAAACCTGTAATGAAAAACACCAATACCTTATTTAAAAATAAAAGAGGTTATAGCTTCAATCAGTTAAGATTAAGTATTAAAATAATATTTTTTAAATTAAATAGGATGTAACACTATTTTTACATCTGTCAGTATATTTACTGAATAAATAGGTAGAAAAAATAATTATATTTCAATCAGGAGTAAAAGGAATATATACTAATTATAATAAATTGTCCAAAATTCATTAAAATTATTGAAAAAATGGAATTCTCTCATAGAAAAGTTCAGAATGTTTGATGAGTCATTGAAAATGACCAAATTCGTGTTTTCTTTGTTTTAATAAAGCTAAATAACGCAGATTTGCTTTTTCGTTCAACAAAGCAACCCCTTTTAGTCGCCATCTTTGTCAGTGGTTTTAATCTTAGTAGACGATTTGGCCAATTTATTCGTACAAGGTAGATTTTGTTTGTACTTTTAATTCTGTTAAAGAAACAGTTACAGCGTCAAAAACAAAAAAAATAAAAAATAATAGTTACAAACAAGACATCCATATTGAATTACAGTTAGATAAGTCATACGAGATCTGTAAATAAAGTAATGAAACTGATTCAGAAAAACTTTTTATTTACAATCCAATTATACATGGATTCCTATCACCTTCTAAATAGCTCTCTTGGGAAGCCACACAAAGCTTCAAACGGTTTTTCCACTCTTCATAGCAGTGTTGGAACCCAGAAATCGGAATATCCTTCAGATGGTCGGTTACATTTTTTTAATGTTTTTTACTATACCAAAATGGTGTCCTTGAAGCATTTTTTTTAAAGTCGAGAACAGGAAACAATTGCAGGGATTCAAAGAAGAATAAGGTGGTTGAAGAACTACAGAAATATTTTTCTTTGCCAAAAACTAATTAAATGAGAATGCAATGTGACACGTTGCATTATCATGATGCAGCATTCAGTTGTCTTAGATAGCTGGTCTCACGTGGGCAACTCTTTCCCGCAGTCTTTCAAGAATTACTTGGTAAACATATTGATTTACAGTCTGTCCTGTAGGCAAAAACTCTTTATGGACAATGCAATTACTATCGAAGAAACAAATTGGTGTGGTTTTGATTTTTGATTTGCTCATTTTGCTTTTTTGGACGCGGTGAGTTTGAAGTGTGCATTGCTCTGGCGTTTTGTTTCTGGGTCGTACTCAAAAATCCAAGATTCATCACCAGTAATAACATTTTTTTAGAAAATCAGTATCAGTTCCAATTCGCCCTAGAAGATCGCGGCACACTTCCACCCTGTTGTTTTTCTGTTCAACAGTGAGGTTTTTTGGGACAAATTTTGCATAAACTATTTCATTTCTAATTCGTTTATCAAAATTTTAAAGACTGGTATGGTTCAAATGAAATTGTTTTGCAATCATTCTGATAGTTATTCGCAGTTAAACCAGAGCGTGGATTGTCCGCAACTAATTCCCGGCTATCTGAAAATGCTTTAAACTACCTAAAAACATGGGCTAGTGATAGACCGTCATCTCCATACGCCCTTTTCAATTTTTAAAAAGTTTCAGTAACATTCTCACAGAGTTTAACACTAAACTTGATTGCACAACGTTGCTCATAATTAGTATCACTCATTTTTGTAACGCACAACAAAAACTTGTTTCACGAAAAGTTTGTTTACGTAAAACATGGCAAAAATAGACTAAAAATATTATTACTTAATATAAATGTGTTTCTTAGTAACTATACAGTGTTGCCGCTTTGGCTGTCAGAAAAAAAACTAGTCTTATTATTTTATTTACAGACCTCTTATAACACTTCAAAGCATATCAATTCTTTGACACAAATAATAATTTTGTAAAACTTCATAACAATAAAATACATCATTTATAACAAATGCGCTCTTTTAACTTAGGAAAGTTATCTTCCTTTTAAACTTAATCATTAATCATTATTTTAAAATATCTCCAGAAGTTTATTACAAATCTAATTTAACTAAAAAATATTGATTGTTATCATACAAAAAAATTGTTATTATAAAAAAAGTAAAAATGCGAAAAAAATTCATTATAAAATTGGGACTGATTTGACCGTCTTCATCAAACGTTTATACCTTAAAACATTATGCAGTATTAAAAGTAAATTGCGAAAAAATAAAAATATTTTTTTTAAATATTTCGGAACTAGTTGACTACCTTGAGCAAATGATGCTGTTATTATCAAATCACCTTTTCTAGAATATAATTAAGAATAAGAAATAATAATTAAGAGATTAATTGATAATAATAATTTAAGAATAATATAAAATAAAATCTGATGTGGGCACCACATGACTTCCTTGTACGCCTATTAAATTACATATTCACATTTTTTTAGATGGAAAGTACATAAAATTTTATTTCATTATTAACTTCTGATATTTTTAATTTTTATTATTATTATTGAATTATTTATTGTAATTTTTTTACAATCAGAGGACAATAATTATTAATAAATCAGTAAATTTTAATTTAAAAAAAAGTTAAAAAAAAGGAGAAGAAGACCGATTCAAACCGATGTGCCTTCTCCTTGTAAGATCCAAATATATCATTAATTGAAATTTGATTTGCCTATAATTCTGGAACCAATAAAAATAAGTACCACTTATGATATATCGTTAGAAAGCTCTCAATAGGGGCTTATAACTACAGTTACGAAAAAGTCTATAATCCAAATATTTTTGGATTTTGAGCTTTTTTTGATACTTTTAGTCCTATCGATTGCAATCAAAAGAGAAGGTGCACCAACTAGATGTTACAACAGTCCCAAATCCAAAATTTCATAATCCTGCGGCTAATCGTTTTTGAGTTATGCGAGTTACATACGTACGTATGGACGTTACGTTGAAACTGGTCAAAATGGTTTCACTAATGGTCAAAATGGATATTTCCGTTGAAATCTGAAAACTATATTTCGCGATCCAATACTTCCTTTAATTCGTATAAGGAAGTAGAAGGAAAGAAAAAATATTTTTAGTAAACTATTTGAGAAATATTTTTACTTCCTTACAAAGAGAGCTATTTCATAACATTTTTAATAACAGCCGCAAATTGAAAAACAAATTAAGTAACGGAAATTATTAAAAAAAACTTTAAATTCTTAAGTTGGTCCCCTCCCCTGGACCTCCTTGTTCGAACGAGAGATAAGGAAGTAAGTAAAGCGGATAAGAGGCTCGTTTATTTGCAGGAAGCAGGAGATATGGGATCAGTCGACGAAAGGTAGATGAACCTATAGACCAGTGTTTCTTAACCTTTTAAGTGAGCTTCACCCCTTTGAATCTGAGAAAAGGTCTCCGGACCCCATTGAAAAATACATTTCGATTTTAAATTTAGAAAAACACGTTTTTTTGTGAAATTTATTGTTTATTTTTTTAAAAATGTAAATTTTTTATAACAATATTATTTTTCTTAATGACTAGACAAAAAACAATTGGTTGATGCACCGAAAATTCAAATACATACTTTTCAAATATCGCAAAAATAATATATGTATATTGTTAGAGGCTTCTCCCGCACCCGGAAATTTACCTTCCCGCACCCGTTGGGGTGCGGGCACTCCCGGTTAAGAACCACTGCTATAGACTGATCCCGGATTTCTAGATATAGTTGGACTGCAAGCAGGCGGAACCGAGGTACGAACAACCCAGTTCATGACCTGTCACAACTGCTTTAGAACATTGATTTTCAAACCTTTTTTCCCACCGCCCACATTGAGAATCAAACATTTTCTAGCACCCACAAAATTTCTAAACTTATCATCTGTTAATAATTGCAATCGCTGTTTTTAAGAAGCGCTCTTAAAAACAGCAATTGCAATTATTATTCTTAAACATGGTATATCCTATTTCTGAGTTGAACTTACATTTTAGTTTGAAATATCAGGAAAACATAATGTTTGCTTTTTTTTAAATTAACCATCGCCTTCCTAGACCGCCTCAACGTCGCCGATGATTTTCTGTGAGCCTTCTAGCGCCCCCCCCCCCGGCCACCTGAATGCCCAAAATGGTGCGTTATCGCCTACTTTGAGAACAAATGCTTTACAGCATATCTGTGCGCGCAGGCGTTGAGACTCTCCTCCGAATGAGATTATTGCGGAACGGAGGATACCGCAGAACGTGTAGTATTCGAGTGAGACCGATTTTTACAGCACAGAAAAGCACTCTTACCCCCGGGGAATATGCTACAGAACGAACGGGCGATACGTGGTGGCAAAGATGTCAATCAGAATTATTAACAGACAGTTAGCGGAAGAAGTATGAATTCCCCCTGATTTTCCCTTGGGGCGGTATATTCGTATTCAAATCAGGTCCGGCTCTAAAGAGTGATATTAGAAGAAAAAAATTGGGTCCCATGGGACAAACGATTTTAAAAATCTTCTCACGTCGTCTCCGTTAAAGCTACATAGAATTGAACTTTCAATCAGAAAATTTAAATTTTAAAGAATTGACGTTTATATATCCTATTTAGAATATATCTATTCTATTTAGCCCCTTGTTTTTTTTTTTTATTTTTAAAATTTATTTACAAGAGTAGCAATTAGTGGACCCAATTTGGTGCAATGTTACTTAACAAGACTAAAACAAATTATATTCTCGTATATGTGAATATTGTGATACTCCTTGTCCAATTGAATCGAAAATCAGGCCAAAAATGGGAAAATATTGCAAATAATTTGTGTCAAATTTCAACGTTTTTGATGGATGAGGTTCTGAGTTATGACGCAAAAGACCTATTTAGAAATAATTCTGAACATCGCCAACCATAACTCCGATTGAGTAAAATTTTAGAACTTCAATTAATATTACAAGTATTTTCTTCGTAATAAACTTCAGTTTTCTACGACCGCTATAGAAAATGTTAAAAATTCAAAATGGCAATAACTATCCCCTTTTAATGACAAATAAAGTATTCTTTTTTTTCATATGGGTAACTTATTATTATTGTTTCCTTTAATTAACGTACAATGCGTAATTTCAGTTCACTAAATAGTAGGTTTTCACTAGAAAAGAAAATATCATAAACTATTGAAAACGGAATTTTTATATTGAATACTCATTTTATTTGTACGCTTCAAAAAGTTCTGTAATTAGTTTCCAGGAATTACAGCTAAATTGGTTAAAAATAAAATTTCTACAACTAACTGTTAACTAAACATGTAAACCTCTTTGTAGGTCAGATCTTATGAATATACAATTATTTCAGCGAAATAAAATTATTTAATAGTGATTTAAACATTATAACACTTTCTCTGGTTTTATTACGGTACGAGTAGGGTAACTATACATGACTAGTAATGATTTTATGTGTTTTTAATGATGTTGTTTACAAAAATTATTCCTTATTTGTCCAAATGTTATATCAATATAACTTATTTTTTGAAAAAAAATAATGAAGTAATAATCCTAAACATATTAAACATATCCCATTATGGAAGACAGAGTTTATGAATAATAAACTGAAATAAATTGAGTACTAATAATTATACAACTTTCATTTACTCTCCTTGATTAATAGCGACTCCTTCTTAATTAACCGATTCATATATTTATTTCATATTTTTATACCGATCGGTATAAGTGTGTAAATTATTACACAATGTAAAAAATATAATTTTTTCACAAAAAGGTTTTATTAGTATTTTACAGCATTCAACTTCACAAAGAAGAAAATCTTTTTGAATCAGGAAAATGATATGTCTGTATTTTATTGTTACTGATTTATCGTGATTACTTTAGAATAATATTAGTTACAGAAGAAAATAGAATATACTACTAGTATGAAAAATAATACAATTGATATTATAAGAAAAATGGTTGGTAAAATCTTTTTGGTAAGTTGGTAAATAATTTTATTTTATTTTTTTGGAATATTTTCATCATATTCAAAGCTTTTTAGAAATTATTGGAAAAATCATCTCTTTTTTAATAAAAATATTTTCTCAACTGTTAAATTTTAAGATGGAAAATTTTTCAAAGATCCTGTATAAATTTTATATATTTTTAATGGTAAACTTTGTATGAAATAATACATCACTGCACCAAGATATTGTTATCTAAAGAAAACTTTCACAAAATATTTAAAAAATCATGTTATTTTGATGAAACCAATTACCGTTAATGATTGCTTCTTTAGAAAAAAGATATGGATGTGGATACTACATGACTTTCTTGTACGCCTATTAAATTACATATACGCATTTTTAACTGCACTTCATTTTAACTTATTTCATTTGAAAGTGCGATACGATCCTCCAATTCTTTAACAAAGTGGACAGTTACACAATTACTGAAACTAGAGAACGTGGACACAAATTAAGATCAGAATAATTATATTATAATGATTGACAAAAAAAAAAAACGAAATGAATATAAACTCCGACTTAGGGAGAATAATCAGACAATATCAGAGGAGTAATGAACTAAAAGAGACAAATCTTTTGCAATTTATTAAAGATCGGGCATGTATGCCTCAGTGAATATGTTGTTCTTGTGAGGGTCTCTTTTTCAGTCACTCTGTAGTTAACTTTAATGTAGATAAAATTAAACAGAAATTCCAGACTGATTAAATAAAATTAAACTAGAAACTCCCAAAAATAATACAATTCTAAATTATAATCTTCAATTAATATTAAATAATCAGACGTTTCACCAAAACTATTACATAAACACATATGTAAATAATGCCTACTAAATTACACATAAACATTTTTAAAAGTACATCAAATTTTATTTCACTAATAACTTATGATTCTTTTTCATATTTTTTTCTTTATTGAATTATTAGTTATTGTAAAAGTTTTTACCATCACGGGTTAATAATTATTAATAAATCAATATATTTAAATAAAAAAATAAAAAATAAAAAAAGAGATCATGTCTGATTCGAACCGATGTACCTTCCCTTGTAAGATACAAATATTTCATTAATAAAAATTTATTTGGCTACCTATAACTCTGGAACCAATGAAAATAAGTACCAATTATGATATATCGTTGAAAATTTTTCAATAACAGCTTATTACTGCAGTTCAAAACCCAAAAGTTCAAAACCCAATTTTTTTGGATTTTGGGCTTTTCTGGACACTTTTGGTTCAGTCGATTGCAATCAAAAAGAGAGGTGAAGAACTAGATGTTACAACAGTAAATCCAAAATTTTAACAACCTACGGCTAATTGTTTTTGAGTTATGCGAGTTACATACATACGTACGTACAGACATCAAGTCGAAACTAGTCAAAATGTATATTTCCGTTGAAATCTGAAAACCGAAATTTTTCGCGATACAATACTTCCTTTACTTCGTACAAGGAAGTAATTATTTTAATTGACTTCAAGTTTGTAAAAAATTTAGTGATCTGTAGAAAAGGGCTTCTGTACAAGAATTCAAGCTCGATATATCTGTTGACCCGCAGAAGGAAATCAATAGAAGTAATGAAAAAGATATTGAAAAATTGATAATTTTTTTTAATTTTCCGCTTTATTGGGGTTCAACCAATCGGGTTAATCTAGTGGTAAAATCGTCGTCGTAAAATCATTTGTTTTACAGGTGATTTTCTAAGTTGAAAGTTCTAAGATTCAAATGTTAGTAAAAGTAAGTTACTTTTATATGGATTTGTATACTGGATAATGGATACCGGTATACTTTGGTGGTTGGGGTTCAATTAACCGCACATATAACGATGGACCTGTACAAGACTACACCCCACTCACTTACTTGTCATACATACCACATACTCATTTCACTGGGCTTTAGAGTTGCTTATTATTCTCAAATTCAAAAGATTACGTAGAACACATTAGAAATAGAAACAAAAAAATGAATAACAAGTTGAATTGGTAGTTCGTGTAACGGCCACTTGGAGCGGTGTATACCTTTATGATCCCAAGATCTGTTAAGTGGCAATGCCATCGCTTCCAAATTACCAACTACACTAACGGATCTAATATAATCGATCTATTCTTTTCCACGCAAACCATCCATCCGGTCGGTAATCCCGTTACGTCGATTGTATTCCTGTTTACCGTATCAGTATTTAATGTTGTTGAGTAAAACAAGATAAAGAAAACCATCAAGACGAATGTTTAACTAATTTTGTTTTTTATATTGTCTTCAAGTAAGTCGATGTGTTTAATTTATAATTAGATAATTTTTGTTCAAGATGTAATTTAAAAGTAAATTATGAAACTAAACACAAATATTTCCGTTGTAAGATTCTCCCTGGATCTTTATCAAGGCGAAGGAAAATTAACAGTATCCAATTAACATACATCCAGCCCAATTCAATGATGCGTGAAGGATGTACAAATTATAATAATAATACAGAGGATTTTTCAGAGACTCATGAATTATGTAATGGTAAACTATGCTGGTTTTTACAAATTTTACAAATTCCGAAGTCGTCAAAGATTCCATGATTAAAACAGTGAAGATTATGGAAGGCAAAAAAATACAAGAAAATTATCTGATAATTATTAGTTATCGAATAATACTGACACTCGTTGCTATCAAGGACTGCCCAGTAATATTAGTGATCAACCTCTGATTAAACATTCACAGAATAGTAGTTCTCTTTACACCTGATGAATCTACAAAGATTAGAAATACAGCTTAACTGAAAGTATTTTTAGATTTGTTAATGGTGAGAGATTTTTAGTAGAGTAACTGGAACTTATAACATTCCATTAACGAATTACAAGAAAATCATTATAATAAAATTTCAGAGATACTTAAACCAAAAATTCTTAGCTTTTAAAATATTGCTGCAGTTGCTACTACTAATGTAACACCTGCTATGTCAAATGAAATAGGTTTGGTTGAAAAAAAAACAGTTGCATCATCCCTTAAAAATTCATTATCTACAATGCTGTACTACATGGAAAATATTTTTAAAATATTCGCCCCTTATTTTATGAAATTATAAATTTGGTCGACTTACTAAGATGAATACCAGCTCTGTTAATTTATAAAAGATTTCACTTTTAATTTAAAAGATTTACTTCTTTATGATAAATTCTTTATAAATGGGGGGATAGCTGACTAAAGGAAATATTTTTAAAGAATGTGGAATTTCAGAAGAAAAATTATCCTATTCAATCAGTTGCTGTATAAATTTACATTTGGGTTAATTTAGGGACCACTTCTAAAATATATTCCAAAATTTATAACTTCCAAGGATTGTTTCCAGTTTGATAATTTGTCTTACTTCAGTGAAATAAACCCCATCATACTAGCTAAAGATAAGTAACAGGGTAAACCATCAAAACCTGTCAATATTTAAGGAAAAGTGTCCACGTTTTACAAATTTCACAGAAGTCAAAAAATTAACTTTTAAAATATATACAACTTATTGAATTCTTGAATAATTTTAAAGTTGAGTTTTACTTCCAAGTTTATAAAAATCGGGGAAATTTTTCAGTTCCTTTGAAAGCCGTTGACTTCAGATGACACAACTGTGACGTAACTGGTAAATAAGCTTAAAGATTGGTTTACTTTTGATGAAGTGAAATTGAATATGTATGTGATTTTCTGTGAAGTCAACAAATTCTTTAAGTTTACTTACTATAAACAATTCTAAACTGAACTGAGTAAAATAAACCGTTTATTTTTTTTTTATTCATTACATATTTTTATCAATTTTACCATAATGATAATTATGGTAAATTTTATAAAATCTATAATGATAATTTTATTACCGTTTTTTATTTTTTATTTTTATTTATCAATTATCACACATTTTTACCATAAAAATTCCTACATTATTTGGATCAACTGCGAGAGAAGATTCAATGCAATGACTTTTATCAAGAGAAGAAATAGGAGTTTTACGCTTGAATGCCTACTGCGCGTTTTCCTCACCAGTTAAGGACTTTTGAAATAAGAGTAGGGGCAGTTTTTCCATCCAAGGTCACCGTTTCATATCCTTTAAATATTTATAGTGTTCTAAACTAATTCACTACAATTAATATATCGATAAATATTTGCACTGCATTATATTATTAAATAATTTATCAGTTTCCCCCTTCTTATTTTCTAAAAAAAACGATTGTTTGAAACGGCTATTAATCTTTGGCCTTAGCAAACACATCATATTATTATAAAATTAATATAAATGGTCCTTTGGGAAATTTAATTGAGAAGGGTGATATAGAATACACAGGAGAATTGAATAATCTCTCGAGCTTTTTTGTAATTAATAAAAAGAGACATTTTTAATGACAAACTTTCTTACTCATTAATATCATGTTAGCTGGAATTCGTATCCAAAAAAATTACAATGAAATTTTATATCGTACGCTAAGAGTCTCACAGATATCATTTCTTCTGCTCAAAAAACAAAAATTTCTGTAATATAAATAAAGATTTTTTTAACAAAACGATATTCACATCAATAAAAGTAAGTCACTACATTTCTATAATCAAAATATATTATAAAAATTTTCTTAAAAAAAAATACACGTAAATATATGTAATAAACAATAGATATACAATAATAGATAATAAACAATGTTTAAGTGTTCCATGTAATAAGAAAAAAATAAAAATATTTATATATTATTCGTTGTTTAATAAATAAAATCAGGCCGATAAGAGTTTTACAAAAATTTTTTCTCTTATTATATGGAACAATTAAACATTGTTTATCTATTATTGTATATCTATTGCATATTTAAACTAGAATTTTTTTTTAAAGAAAATTCTGAATTAATAACAGATTTTGATAATAGTAATGTAGTGTCTTACCTTTTTTGATATCAGTATCTTTTGTTAAAAACAGTTTTATTTATATTACAGAAATTTTTTTTTTTTTTTGATCGAAAGAAATGATATCTGCGAGACTCTTACCGTCCGGTGTACAATTTCATTGTAATTTCTTTTTATATCACTGCGTTTCAATTGAAATCAAATTTATATCACTGCGTTTCTTTTTTTTTATGAATTACTGATTGTTATCTTATGGATTTATTATTAAAATTTATTGCCTTTCAAGAACAAACAAATTGAATTTCACGGCCCATTTTTTTTTTTGTTGACAATCATATCATTCACTTCCTACCATATTTTTCTTTTTTTTTTAATAAAACTAGTATAATGATCTTTACGAATCGAAGATCCGTGATGTAATATTGCACTTATTACTTCGTAAGTGTAACCCTCGAATTTTATTGTTAAATTCGATTTTATCAGTCGAATTTATTTCTGTTTCATTTATTCCTTATTTTAATAAAACTAGTATAATCTCTTGTAAAGTAATACTTTTCATTTTTTTTTAAAGAAGTTATGGGAATTAAAAAAAATGGTTTCATCTTCAGTACTTTCATTTACATAACAGCATTTACTATTAAACAAAGCTGTAGTATATTTTCTTTTAAATTTTATTATTTCAAGAAAATTATCAAGTTTTTTTACGCTACCTAGTACTATCAAGTACTGCTATCTAGCGGCGCGATTCGTAAAGGTACATTAAAAAATGAATAAAATGACGTATTCGAGTTCCGCGGTTGATCAAATGGAAAAATTAAAACCAAACGTTGTCTAATAAAATTCAAGGTATATTTTGAAAATATTCTTCATTACTAATCTAATTCAACTGAAATATAATGTTTTCATGTTTATTTTTCCCCCACTTTCATTTCACCGTTAGGTTAGGTCATGTTTAGAACTATAAACGTAGTTCGTTGACTTCGTCGCCTCTTACCGACGAAATTCTAACGAACTCCGTGATAAAAGAATTAGTAGTTAACTCAGCCGCTTATTAGTACGGTTATAGTTGTTTTAAAAAATCGGATATGCAGGGTTTTCATTTTAATTGCCCCCAGGCGATTTTCTCGTAAACTACGCACAATAAAGAAAAATGATCCTAACAAAGGTTACTCAGATTGTAGGGGGATCCTCATGGTGACCTTTAATTTGACCTTTACCGTTATTTCAAGGTTAACACAATTTTTTTTTAAAATAGAATAATAAATTTTTGACCACACGAATGAAAAGAGCAGAAAATTTTACATTGGAATATGTAGTTATGACCTTGAACATTTTTTGAAGGTCATACGGTTAACCGTCAAAGAAAGTGTTGTACGGAGATGGTGGTATTATACGAGTTACATGTTTTTGAAGGTCATACAATATTCCTAGAATACTTACATTCCAGGTCATTTATCTAATAAATTGTGGGAAAAAACGTAATAATGACTTTACACTATCGTATAACATTATCTCTGATGTTTAGTCGTAGGACCTTCAAAAACTGTCCAAGGTTATATGCGTGGCTACATATACCAATATAAAACCTTTCAGCTCTTTCAATTGCGGGGTCAGAAATATTTATTTGAATAAATCGCGCTAACCCTGAAATAAGTTCAAGCTCAAGGTCAAGTTTAAATCCAAGATCACCATGAGGTGTCCCACTCTAATCTGAGTAACTTCTGTTTAGGTCATTTTTTGGTATTGTGCGAACGAG
Source organism: Lycorma delicatula (assembly GCF_047948215.1). Lineage (NCBI taxonomy): Eukaryota > Metazoa > Arthropoda > Insecta > Hemiptera > Fulgoridae > Lycorma > Lycorma delicatula. Next base: position 208,111,413 of record NC_134456.1, on the reverse strand, counting down.
AAAACTGCCTGAGACGATTAAAATGAAACATTTTATATATATTATTATTTTATTTTTTTTAATTTATTAAATGTAAAAAATAGAAATTATTTACATGCTTTAAAATTTGATTTTAGTAGAATTTAGTGAAATAATTAACCCTGGCTACTATTTTCATTTCCCCTTGATTCAGTTAATCACTTTTTTTAAAAGAAAACTAAAAATTAAATCTTTTAATTTTTACCGAACGAATAAATCCATTTAAAACTATGAATATTTATTACGTAATATAGTTAATATATATGGTAAACATACAGGAATGTAATCATGTACACACGCACTCACTCACTCAGCACCGCCACCAGCGCCAATGCCACCAACGCCACCACATTCAAGTATGCGTGTGGATTGAACAAATAAATTAGTTTAATCGATCAATGCCATGGAATTATAAAAGTAGTTATCATCAAAATGATAGGTTTGATGATAACTACCAGTAAATAAACAAACGTACTAATATTTTTCATAAGTAATATTTTTTTTTTTTTGTTTAAGAAACCTTTGATCAAGTTCTATATAGAATGATTTTTTTTTTTTAGTTAATCAGTTTCAAACATAATTTGGTTTCTTTACGTAATATGATAAATGAATGCGGGTGAAAACTTAAAAGAGCTTGATTAACTTCAGATTGTTATTGTAACCTAGTTTAAAATACCAAACAAATTATATTTTATCCATTATTAACTTTTTCTTGTACTTTAACAAATTTAAAGAACCAAGTTTAGAAATAAAATTATTTTATTATTTATTATTATTATTATTATTTTTTTTACTGATGTTTAATAAAACTTTAATTTATCGTTACAAATTTTACTCTCGACTCTAAAAATCAAGAAAGTAGATTAATTTATGTAATTATACTAAATTTTAATTTAATAACTTCAAAAAAACTTTCGAGAAATCTTTGAACCATATTTATTTATTTTAATACAAAATTTAAATATAGGCTAATAATAATTATGGGTCCTCCTGAGGTGCAAGTAGGATGAAGACTTTAGCGGACCTCTAGATTGCTAGGAAGTTAGTAAGAACAGAAGGGTTGCTTTAAGGCATCAGACAGGATATCCCGGACTGAAATAATGCCAAAGCGGTCCCAGCCCGGGTAAACGTGGGTGAAGGGGGGGGGGGGGTTTAATGGGTAAGAATTCCGCTCGACTAGGTAATACCACTACGACTGATGTCTTTGGAAGATTAAAAAAATAAATAGAACAGAATTGATGTTTATAAAAAACACAAAAAAATAATCGGTTATAACATGCTTGTATTTTTTCATAAAATGCGACCCTAATACTCTAAAACAAAATGTTAACTTGGGTAAATTAATTAAACAATTTTTGATTCTTTATATTAATTACTTTATTTATATATATAAATACACGAGTAATATATATATGTATGGATTTTAGTTTATATGTATATATATATATATATATATATATATATATATATATATATATATATATATTCAAGTTTACTGTTCCCCAACTGATACAGTTTACTTCTGGCTGCTTACGATTTTAAAACGTAAAAAGGTCTTCCAGATCATAATCTTTCCTTAATACATTTCCCGCGCTGTGTAGGTATTTATATAGCTGCTGGCGATAGCATTGATATACATACAATAACCATCGACCTGCTAATACGATATCAGTTTGATAATACCTGTTATGAATAGAATTTATCGTACTCCTAGAAGTTACATTTCTCTCCCTTCCACAAAAAAAAATCTGATGAGGACACATATGACTTCCTTGTACGCCTATTAAATTACGTGTACACATTTTTTTACTGCACTTCATTTAAACTTATTTCATTTGAAAGTGAGATACGATTTTCCAATTCTTTAATAAAGTGGAAAGTTACACAATTACTGAAATATCAGTTTTTATTAACATCTAATAATTATTAATTCAAAAATATTGCATGAAATATTAGGATAGAGTAAAACTCCTTTTATTACTCGTATTACTAGATCAGTATTATTCGTATCTTCGCGAGTTGCTGATCAACAAAAGTTTCAGATTTCTGGTGTGTCGTATAAATAAAAGTTAATCATAATTAAACAATTCCGTTTAGTTAACTCCTGCATACTGGTTACAAATTTTAATTTCGACCTTACGGTGTAAAATATTCAGTTTTTATTATTAGATTATTTGGTGAATAATCAAAAATGAAAAAGAAACAATCATACAGGAAAAAGAAAGATAACATGAAGAAATATATCTGAAAGAAACGAAAATATAAATATGAAAAGGAAAAAATGTTAAAACTAAAAAAAAAAAACATAAATAAACTGAAAGAAATGTTGCAACAAAGAAAGAATAAAAACATTAAGTGAAGATGATAAATATAAACAGGAAGAAAACGTTAAAACCAAGCGAAAACTAAAAAGATTAAGAGAGAGAAAATTTGAAAGCTACAGAACGTGTTCACAAATTGTGATCAGAAGAATTATTATCAAACCAAAGAGCGATTAAAGGATTTGTAACAAAAAACAAATTAACGAAATGATGATCAACTCCGACTTAGAGAGAATACTTCCGACAATATCACAGAGTAATAAACCAAAAGGTAAGAATTTTTAGCAGTTTATTAAAGATCTATGCCTCACTTTATATGTTGTTCTTATGAGGCTTTATTTTTCAATAACTCTGTAGTTAATTATATTGTAGGTAAAATTAAAAAGAAATTCCAGTACAATTAAATAAAATTAAACAGAAATTAAATTATAAAATCCAAAAATAATACTATTCTAAATTATAATTCTCAATTAATATTAAATAAAGAGATGTTTCACCAAACCTATTACATACACATACGTAACAATGTCTATTAAATTACATATTCAAATTTTTAAAAGTACATAAAATTTCATTTCACTAATAACTTCTGATTTTTTTTCATTTTTTTAATATTTTTATTATTGAATAATTATTTATTGTAAAAATCTCATTTCACTCGGATTAAAAATTATTAATAAATCAATATATTTAAAATTAAAAATTTTACAAAAAAAATTTTTTTAAAGTTAAAAAAAAGGAGATGAAGTCTGATTCGAACGGATATTCCTTCCCTTGTAAGATCCAAATATTTCATTAATTAAAAATTTATTTGTTGTTACTCCGGAACCGATGAAAATAAGTACCACTTATGATGATATATCGTTGAAAGCTTTCAATAAGAGCTTATTACTGTAGTTAAGAAAAACTCCCAAATCCAAAGGTTTTTGAATTTTCTGCTTTTGGACACTTTTGGTACAGTCGGTTGCACAATTAGATGTTAGAACAGTTCTAAATCCAAAATTTCAACATCCTACAGGTATTCTTCTTTGATTTATGAGATACATATGTACTTTACTTCCTTTACTTCGTACAAGGAAGTAAAAAAACGGTATGAACGTTCAAGAAAGATAATATAAATAACAATTATTTATTTTTTATGTAAGAATAAATGAGGGAGGCCAGCTTCTGGTGGTGGGCGGCGAGGGCTCCTCGAAGTCGTCGCTCGTCGGTCGCCCACTGGGGACGCCTTCCGGTCATACGGATTCGGATAGTAGAGTGCCTGGGTGATAATGTAGGGGCTGTACGCACCATATAGCTTAGATCCGGCCTCTGCATGATAAGAGGGGAGGTTTTGTAGCGGGTGAGAGCCCCGCACTGCCGTCAGTGCAGGCTTGACGACGGCAGGCAGAGCTTTTTCCTCCCCCTGCCGAAAAAAAGAACAATAAATATTTTGGCATAATTACATTTACTGATGGAGAAAATGAATTGCCAAGCCTCGCCGTGATTCATATCCAAAACCATTTATATAATAATCAGAGACACTATCACTCCGCTACGTTGTTAATAATAATAATAATATAAACGTATTAAAACTAAGGAATCTGTTTTTAGCATCTTGGTTCTCTCTCAGTCTTTCTCTCTCAGTGTATAGGAAATATTTTTCGAAGAAGTGGAAAAGAATTTTAGTATATTTTCTACGAATGAGAATAAAGAAATAAGTTAATATAAATGTGATCCCGGAAACGCCTCATTTTTGGATTAAACTTGCAAAAAAAAAATTTCACACTAATTTCTGGTTCAAGGGTAAAATAAACCCCTACTGTAATTCTTGGAACTTAAATTAAAAGGTAGATTTAATACATTTATATGAGTCTTGATATGAATAATGGAGAAAAAAATACGTCTCAGAACTTTATCTCTAGTAATATTTTAGAAGAATATTGTAAAACACAAAACATTTGTGTCGAAAAACAAAAGGTTTTATGTTTTTCGTATAATAACTTTGTTAAATTGCTGGTATACAAATGAACTTTTGCAACGAAAGCTGTACAAAATTTAATCTTTAGATTTAATTATAGATTTAAATATATTTCAATAATATTGACAAAAAGTGAAAAATAAATTAATAAATTAGCTGAAATTTGGCAGAAAAATTCGGTATTGTAATTTTAAATTAAATCATGAATCATTTTATTATTAGAAAACATCTTCAAATAAAATCAATTGTTAAAATTAAATAAATAAAAACGTATACAAGTTTACCATTACAATGATTATTCAGATTTAAATAAATCCTTCAGTTTTTACACGATATTCCACTCTGTTATAAAATTCCTTGGATGGATTTATAATATCTTAGAATTATTTTGTACAATTTTAACTGGATGGAAAATTCTTGTCATTAATTTTTTTTGTTGGTTCTTAACTTTTTTTTCGTATACTAACTTCATTTGTACTCTCAGATAAAGTAGTCCATTGGCGTTAGGTTAGGTGACGCAGAAGTCCAATTAATTGTCGAGAAACTTTGTAAATATGTCGACTTTAATTTGCTTATAATGCACTGTTTAAATTTATTAACGATAGAACAATAAATCTGGAAAGAATAATTTAATCGAGTATTTCATTTGTACTATTTATACACATAAAAGTGTTTAAAATACGCCGTATTAAAACATGTTTAATAGCAGCGGAAATTTCTGTTCCTATTTTCAGAACTCTAATATAACCGATATTGAGATCATTTGTACCATAATGATTAAAACCATACAAACACATAACAGTTAAAAAAACGGCTGAAAAAACCGACGCATTAATTATTGCTCAAGGTGTTTTCTTTGATTTCATTACTCTTTGTTTTTAAAATAACTTAAAAATTGCGCAATTAACAAGAAAGTCGTATATAAATACGACAAAGTTGAACAATAGACCGATGAAAATTCTTAAATAATGAGCTGAACGATAGAAAAACTTTATTAGTGTGGTTAGTATTATATAATTTTTTTTTCAATTTAACTTTAATGTAGACAACACCATTTAACACAGCTCTACAGACTGACGTAGCTGTCTAATTCAAATTTTTCTAAGATATTTTTGTTTTAATCAACGTTTTTAATCATTTAACAAACTTATTGTACGTCGAACATAAAAAACCGGAGTTGTTACCCCAATTCATTCGTTTTAACTCCAGATTTCTCAAAAATTACTACAGATACGATTCTGAGACCTATTTTATTCAATTTTTCAGGTCAAAGCCATAAGAAATCTCTATATTTTTTTCTTAATGAAGTCCTAAAAATTTTAGTACGACCTCATTTCACCGGTGTAGCTAAAATCCGGGGGAAATTTTCACTAGTCTGAACTCGCAAACGAAAAGCATATTAGAACGTATGTTTACTAGATCTTTTCCATTATTTTCACGAATAGAATAGGTTATCAAAGCCCCAGAAGAAGTTCATTCTGTATATCGCTAAACAATTATCACATTAAAAAATTGGTTCAATATTTTTAAATTGTTAATTATAGTATTTTGTTATTGATTCATGTCGGTAATAACAATAATAAGGGTGTGGCAATAATAATAATAATTATGCCATTAACAATAATAATGAGGGTGTGGCAAGAGTTCATGAAAAATCTGAAAGTTGTGCAATGGAGATGCAAGTAATTATAAAGAAAGCACCAGACACAGACGATATAGGATCTGTACCTATAGAAACTCCAAAAGCCCACAGGACATCTACGGGGAGGGCATGTATTTCAGCCGCCCCAAGTACATCTATAGAGATCAAATCGAGTTCGTCAACCGTTGAAAATGTAACACTAGCGATAGCATCAAGTTTGGATTCAATAACAACAATGCTAACTGCTTTATCTAAGTTGTCATCACCCGATGTCAGCCGTAGAACATCATTGGTATCAAAAAGGGAGGAAGATGCCATGACCGAGGCCTCAGACACGTTGTCATCAGAAGTTGAGGCCATAAGAAGAACGGTAAAAAGGCCAAGAAAAAATGGCCGAAAGGAAAACCTAGGCGGTAAACAAAAATAAAATTTGTGATACGTTGAAGAATCTAAATTCATCTAGATTAAACTTCTGCATTTTTCGATTTTGTAACTAAGAAAGAATTAACAGCCAGTATCACAGATAGAATGAAAAGAAGTTTTTTTCTTCTTTTTTTTGAAGTGCGATGGGGCTAATGACCAAAGTAGTCGATTCCCCTAAAAACCTCAAAAAAAAAAAGAAATAATACTGAAAAGAATTCGTAACCTAGAAAAAAATTAATTAATGGCATGAATGTTTGCAAGATCGGCGCACATGTTATATGAAATTAATGAGTAGGATTACACATTATCATAAAACTACAATTTTCTGTTAAATACTAAATATAGAAGTTGAGAAAGAGTAATAAGAAACGATGCCAAATACCTTTCGATAGCTCTAGTCATGATAAACACGAAACTAAGAATGAAGTGTACTTTCTACTAACGGTCCTCTTTCAATGTTGCATGTATACTTACGAACTAAGAAAATCAATCCTGAAGTATATTTAACCAGCACGTGCTTAATAATTTATATAATCAACATATAAATATTACGTTCAAATTTATTATAAAAGATTTATTTTAAACTATTAATTAAAATTTTATATCGTGGAAAAATAAAACTTCGATGCTATTTTTTTTAACTTAGATACTATTAGAGTAACATTTTTTAATGTTGAATCCCTACCGTAAAAACTGTCTTGACGTTTTTATTAAATTCCAATCCTTCAGAAAATTATTCATTATATTAAAAAAAATAACTCATCCCAACACCTATTATTTACAATCAGAAGTTCCAAACAGTCGCATTTTATTGAACTTTTGTGCGACATTGATTGCACATTCTACTGAACAACAGAACAGTGAAGGTTGTAAAGATTAAACGGGCAAAAAGTAGGAAGAGATAGAAAAGAAGTGGGGGTATGTATGAATGCTTTAGGTTCTGGTTGAGACAGCAGCATTGAAGACGAGACAATCAGTAGCGTTGCGGCAGCAGAAATCGATAACTGGCTACTGCTTTAATAGTACCCGCAGATGCTTTCATCAGATCCGTGAAGTTGGCACCACTTTTTTTTTAAATTTGTGAGATTTTTATTCTATCCGTTTTCGTTCCACTAAGCACTAAAAGATTTCACTTCCCCTCTCAGAAAAAAAAAACAAGATTATACTAAAAAACTATTCTTTTAAACTGTATAGACCAGAGAGATGTTTTATTAAAAAATTCTCTTTTTTTGCAGAAGATTAGTTACCCTTCTTTCTTTTACAAAATAAGGAAAACCTAAAAAATATAAAAGAAAAAAATTTATTATTTAATCACATAAATTATTAAATTGAAATTAAAAAAAGGTGACTGAAGGTGTATAAACAATGTGATTAAAATTTAAAGATATTACTTCATCAAATAAAAATAAATTTTTGGTGGAAATGGTACGGGAAAAGAAAGAAATGAATGTAAAAGTAATCAAAAACACCAATAATATTCAAATCTACGTTACTGCCTAACAGACAGCAGAGTTCATTTTTTTTTAGCAATGTCTATTCCCCACAACTTTTCTTTTATTCTACTATAGGATGTAACGTGGGTCCCACACATTTGATTTAGTATCACTCGCCCATTTTCCCAGCGATTCTATTGAAACTTTACAGATCTGTTAATGACGGTGCTAAAAACTTCCGTGAAAATTTCAACCATCCATAATTTGTAGAAAAGAAAGGTGGCTTTCAAATACAAACATCAATTTCAGATTAAATGATTAAAAGCAGATGATAATTAAAACTAGAATAATTAAAAACAATTAAATTTATTCGTGATTGTGACTAAATATTAACTTTTTTTTATTGAATTTGAACAGCTGTTTAAAAATACGTATCGGTTTTAAATCATTTTTACCAGCTATTCTGTAATGAATAAAAAATGTGGTTTATGTGAAATTGATATTTATATTTGAAAGCCGCTATTTTGTTTCTATAAATCCTAAAAGGTTAAATTTTCACAGAACATTTTGACAACCTTCGTTTAAAGTTCTGTCAATTTACAATAAAATTGCCGGAAGAATGGGTGACTGATACTCAGTGGTGGCTCGTAGCAAAAATTAGTTGGGGAGGGGTCCAGAAAAATTTTTTCTGGACCTTTTCAAGGCCATGGTTAAAGTTTTCTGTAAAATAAAAGAACCGAAAAAATTAATCAAGTAAAATAGCTGAAAGCAGGCTTATAATCTAATTCTACACTTTATCACATTCAAGAAGAAGGTGCACGGTTTTTAAGCAGATTATGCTTAAAAACACTATTCGGTTTAACCGAATAAATAATAAAATGTCTATACAGATAATATTTTTTTAGTATTACTAGATAATAACTTAATAAAATATCCGCTTAAAAGCAATATAATGCAATGGTGCATAATTTAAATTTCTATGTACACAGAAATAAATACATTATTAGTTTTTACTAATTATCTTCTCTTTCATCCTTCCAGGGTTTTTTTTGGACAGATTTGGCAATCAAAGAGTCCTTGCTTTCCTCCATCTTTTGATCTCTACTGAAAAAACAACTAAACCGCTTTCATATTCCTTCCACCGACTAAACTAGAAAAGGGAACAAACAAGGAACGTTCCATATACGCGGAGTAAAAAAAACTACTTTCCACCAGCACGCCAGGGTCGGCACTGCGGGAGCAACAGTTCTCTCTCTCCGTCACAGTCTCGCATGTAACTTCCTATGTGTGCATGCGCACAACATCCATCCAAACACCACGCAACTGGAACTGTGAAGCGCACAGTCCCGTACAAAGATTTTTGAATCTTTTCATAAACCTGGGGATAAGTACTGAAATTAAGCTTACGGATTATAAATTGTACAAGCATAGAGAATTAATTACAGAAAAAAGGACTCATTATATTTAATTTTATCTTTAATATCGTGTGGAAATAGGGGATGCTGCAGTTCTACAATGCCTGTACGCGAGCCGCTACTGATGATACTAAATCAAAAGCTAGTATAGTATAAATCAAAAGCTGATAGTATAAATCAAAAGTATACTTCTTTGTGGGACATATTGTATATAGTTTTACGTGCTGATACGAAAAAATAAGTTTTCATATCGTACTAATAAGATAAAAAATTAGCGTATGCGTAAACTGATCAGAAAGTTATTTTGATTATTCCAAAATAATCTTTAATGAAATTGTTCATAACAATTATTTTGCCGCGAAGATTATTGTAAAAAATAAATAGACACTCATCTTTCTTGCTGTCGTACTAGCAGGAAATGTTTAAAAAAACTTTTGAGCCAGACAAAAAATTCTAGTTAAAAAAAATAAATTATCCAATTTTTGGCCCAGGATTTTTTTATACTTATTATTTTTTTTAGATCATTAATTAACTAAATAAATTTTAACTTTTCCGTACGAAATATAATTATTGCTATATTTCTATAGCAAAAAAATGTTCAAGTTGGGATTTATAAGATCATAGAAAAGACGGATCACTCTGCCATAGAAGTCAGCATTCCTTTTCATATTTCATCCGTATCACGTTCAAAACATTCAAACATGTTCAAAACTTTTTTTTTCAAAACATTTACAATATAATAGGTTTCATTATCATAAACATATCGATCGAATAATCAAAATATCTGAACTGTGTACACACAGTTCAACAAAACAGAACTGTGTACACACATTTATTTAACTCCCAAATTAATTCCAGTCATTTGAGTTAGAATATTTAATTTGATATTTACCTAAAAATGCTATGGTTGATTTACGATTAACCTACTGGTGAAAATTATTACAATTAAAATTATATTATGTAATTCTAACCGGCCCGTCTAGGCAGAACATGGACTCTCGGGGTTCAGGTCAGCCCGGCCGAATCCCGGAGCCAAGTTAGGAACTCTTCGGGACCCCTCGAGGCCTACTCCATGGCCAGAGAGCTCGCTATGCTTGCCACTCCCGATTTTCCATGAGGATCGGCGACCTGGACAGCCGCAGAGCTTGCTCAGTCGCCATTCCCATCTATCCAGAGTGATCCAGCCCTGGACCTTCGCACTGTATGTTAACCTCATGAGAATAATACTGATAAATAATAATTATAGTATTTAGGCTTTATAAAAACCTGAAAAAGAAACTAAATTACAAAATACAGAGTAATAGTAACTATGGTAACTAAAGTACAAACACCTTTGACGACGAAAAATTCATAACTTATTCAATGCCATGGGGGCAGAAATATAATAATGAAGTTAAAGGATTAATCTATTTTTTCCTAAACGAATATCTTTAAATCACAACTTCACCCTCCTTGGGACCGAAAAAATAATAAATATTTTTATTATCTTAACCTTCAAGGATGCTAGTACCTCGGTCAATAGCTTAAAACCTTCCCTGGTGTATGTATCCTGCAAATTTGAAAATAGTCAAATTTGGTTATCGCATAATTCGATAACAAATAGGAAATTTTATATATATATATACATATATTTACACATATCGGAATAATCGTGATCTGTAAATAGAGAATGTACCTGATGCTTGCAAAAGTTAGTCTTCAACCTACCACGTTCAAATTATGAAAATCGAGATATTACAAGAGCACCCTATTGCAGCTCCCAAAACAGCGTTTCAGGGGCATCCTACTTGTTACCAGTTGATGGTGATGATTGGACTAGCCTCCCATGAGGTGCTCGGATACCTCACCATTCTAGCCTCGCACTTAGTCTACACGGGAAGCCCATTATTGATGAAGAGAAAGTTTTTAAATTTATTTTATATTATTTAACGTAAATTTAATTCTATTATTTATGTAATATTATTCATTCCATTGAACCGAATCATTCAGTTTAAATCCAGCTCACACAGCGATAGAAACTCACAGTTCATTAATTCAATTCATTAAAGTTTGTGCTTCAGCCGGCTTCCTCTTTATGCAATAAAACCCTATCTACTTTATATAATACTATAAACAAATCGATGTAAGTAAGGTATCGATACGTGATCATATATTATACACAATAACATACCGATATGTAATAGTAGGAAATTGAAATCAAAATTAGTAGCAGAAAGAGTATTGATTAGAGTAAATGAATTTTCTTTTTTTTTTACAATTTTGTAGAAATAATATTTTGTTCCCATTAATTTTTAAATAAGATAATTCTTACGCGAAAAAAATATCCAAAGATTAAATAGAAGTGGAGGTAGCATCATCTATATAAGTTTTGTAACGGTATACAGTCTAGAGGTTAAAGGTTAAGTCGATGCTAATATCAAAGCAGCCTGTGAGTTTCATTAAAAAAGGATAAACCTTTAAATATGACATACTGACAGCCATGTTGGTTTTAATGTATTATGTATAGCGAGAGAAACTGAGAAGGAATGAGAGAATAAGAAAGAGACTTATAGGTTATAAACTATAGTTATTGCTACATATTCTTTTCTAAAATAGAAACCTGTCTTATTTTATTTTTTTTATATGTCATTCGTATTTGAATTGATTGTAAATGTAACAATATTAAAATATATAATCATACTTACAATATATAATCACTCGCGGTTGCTAAGAAAGATATGTTTTTTTGTTTTATAATTACGGAGAAATATATAATTTTACATTCATTAAGAAACAAAAACCAACTAATACGAAAGGAATTAAAAGAAGTTATTTTCAGAAAATATCATATAATTTTTTTATAAAATATTAATTACAAGAGAATATCCAAAGAATGTCTTGACAAAAAATAAATTGGAATAGCATAGAAAATATAAATGGTTTATTTACATAAATTCCTTTAAATCGTAGATGTTATATAATTTGTTTTACGTTAAATATTTTTGATGAATTATCATAGTATTTAAATGTGTTTTTCTTACCTTACTATTAAAATAGTTGTACTTGTTCCAGAAAGATATTTTATGTTACTTCTTTTTAAAAAGTTTTAATTAGTTCTACGTTGGTTAACAACATATCAATTAACTGTCTACTTCTTCGAAAGTTATGTATTTTTAGTCCACCTGGGAAAGACAAAAATTTGTCACAACAGTTTGAAATATCGTTATTTATTTTTTAAATATGTATTTACAACAATTTATATTTCATAATATTATTTTATAATAAACACAAATATAACTGAAATGTAAATTTTATAAAAAATGTCTGATATGGACACCGCATGACTTCCTTGTACGCCTATTAAATTACGTATAACACATTTTTTTTTTTAAATGAAAAATACATAAATTCTATTTCATTAATAACTTCTGATATTTTTTATATATTTTTTCTTATTGTTATTATTGAATTACTATTTTTTTTTGTCTTCAGTCATTTGACTGGTTTGATGCAGCTCTCCAAGATTCCCTATCTAGTGCTAGTCGTTTCATTTCAGTATACCCTCTACATCCTACATCCCTAAAAATTTGTTTTACATATTCCAAACGTGGCCTGCCTACACAATTTTTTCCTTCTACCTGTCCTTCCAATATCAAAGCGACTATTCCAGGATGCCTTAGTATGTGGCCTGTAAGTCTGTCTCTTCTTTTAACTATATTTTTCCAAATGCTTCATTCTTCATCTATTTGCCACAATACCTCTTCATTTGTCACTTTATCCCCCCATCTGATTTTTAACATTCTCCTATAGCACCACATTTCAAAAGCTTCTAATCTTTTCTTCTCAGATACTCCGATTGTCCAAGTTTCACTTCCATATAAAGCGACACTCCAAACATACACTTTAAAAAATCTTTTCCTGACATTTAAATTAATTTTTGATGTGAACTATTATTTATGGTAAATGTTTTTACAATCGGAGGTTAATAATTGTTAATAAATTAATATATGAAAATTAAAAAGAAGTAGATGAAGTCTGATTCGAATCGATGTGCCTTCCATTTGATCCAAATATTTCATTAATTAAAATTTCATTTGGCTATAACTCTGGTGTCGATGAAAATAAGTACCACTTATTATATATCGTTGAAAAACTCTCATTAAAGGCTTATTATTGCAGTTAAGAAAAAGTCGAAAAACCAAATTGTTTTGGGTTTTGGACTTTTTTGAACAGTTTTGATACAGTCTATTGCAAAGAAAAAGAGAGGTGCACAACTTGATGTTATAGCAATCCTAAATCCAAAATTTCAACAACCTACAACTAATCGCTTTTGAGTTATGCGAGATACACATCTACGTGCATAATTACGTACAGAAGTCACGCCGAAACTAGTAAAATGGATTTTGGGATGGTCAAAATGGATATTTCCGTTGAGATATGAAAACCATCATTTTCTGCGATCACAATACTTCCTTTACGTCGTACAAGGAAGCAGAAATCTTAAAATAAAAAAAAATATATATGTGGTCTATGGAAAATCTCTATTAAAATATTAATTCCACCTCACTAGTGATATTTATTTAAACTAATAAAATAAGCACACATTTTTTATTATAATTAACCCCAAATAGTTAATCAATCATTACTGTAATAGAAAGCAGTTGATATTACTTAACTTCATTTTTCTTTCTGTCTAATCAGAATTTTGTCACTCCTGTACTTCTGCACGATATAAGAACGTATAATTACTACAGTAGGTGCCCTACTCCCCAAAAAGAATGACTTAATTGCGATAGTAAATCGAGTCTAGCAATGTACAACCTTTTTGTCAAGACTGTACTGCAGGTAGAACCCGCTGGAAATAAATTTGTATAAAAGCAGTTTAATGGCAAAGACAGATTTTGTACCGTTCTGTACTGTGTAAAATACTGAACGTATTGCGTATCAAATAAGAACTATTTACCTATTTACTTTCCTGTATTTACCAAAACTATACTGTTTTAGTTAAAATATTAATTTAGCTTTAAGATAAAAATATCTACACAATATTTCATCAAGTTCTTTAATATAATACAGTTCGGCTTACTAACTCGAACAAACAAATCAACTTTTACTTCTTTAGTTTTAAAATGTCGATCTCCGTGGCTGAGTGGTAGCGTCTCGGCCTTTCAACCGGAGTTTTCAGGTTCGGAACCCGTTAAAGTACGGCATTTTTCACACGCTACAAAATTCCATTTCCATATAACTACGTGCAAGCTTCTCTGTAAACTTATGTGGTGAATTAATTCATCAAGAAAAATAAATCAGTTATAAATTTAATAATATTAATACATTCTACTTCATTGAATTTATTTATATTTTGAAATTTTAATAAGTCTGCGAAAGCATCAATGTAGTAGTTTTTATTTATTTAAAATTCAGTAATATCCTTGGTTATTTAAATGTTACAAATAGTTGCTTATGATAATTTATATTTAAGGCAATTTCATTAAGTTTCGTTCCTGAATTTAAACAAAACAAATTGTTTTTTCTAAATTCTTTTTGCCTTTCTTGGATTTCTGAAGAAATTTATGATTTTTACTTTTTTGTACAAAGTAAAGAAAGTATGCTGGCGAAAAATTTAGATTTTCAGATTTCAATAGAAATATCCATTTTCATCATCCCTGAATCCATTTTCATTAATTTCGACGTGACGTCTGTACGTACGTACGCATCTCTCATAACTCAAAAACGGTTAGCCTTAGTAGAATGTTGAAATTTTTGATTTAGGACTGTTGTTACAATTAGTTGTGCACTTCCCATTTTGATTGCAATCGACTGGACCAAAAGTGTACAAAAAAGCCAAAAATCCAAAAGATTTGGAATTTTCTTAACTGCAATAATAAGTCCTAATGGAGAGCTTTTCAACTATATATCATGTGGCACTTATTTTCATTGGTTCCACAGTTACAGCCAAATAAAATTTTAACTAATGAAATATTTGGATCATATAAGGGGAAGAAACATCGGTTTGAATCAGATTTCATCTTTTTTTTTTAATTTAAATATATATATTATTAATAATTACAACATCTGATTGTGAAAAACCTTTTACGATAAATAATAATTCAATAATCACAATAAAAAAAATATGAAAAAAGTCAGAAGTAATTAGTGAAATGAAATTTTATGTACTTTTCATTTTAATACAAAAAATTTACAGTAGTTCATAATTATTAATATCTAAATATATTTAAATTAAAAAAAAGATTAAAAAAATATATGTATTTGAAGTCGGATTCGAACAATGTGTGCGTGGTTACGGATCCGATACGATCTCACTTACACCACATAACTACTTGAGCGGGGTCAAACAAATTGAATGTATGAACTAATTTAAAATGCTGATACGGACACCACAAATAAATGTGGTGCAATGTAGTGGCTATCCCAAAGGAATTTTGTAACTGTTTACTTTATTAAAGAATTGGAGGATCGTATCTCACTTTCAACTGAAATAAGTGTAAATGAAATACAATTTGGTTTCAGGAATACTAAAGGGGCAAGGAATGCAATTTTAGCCCTCAAATTAATGGTAGAAAGAAGATTAAAGAAAAATAAACCGACGTACTTGGCATTTAGAGACCTGGAAAAGGCGTTCGATAACGTTGACTGGAATAAAATGTTACACATTTTGAAAAAATTAGGGTCCAAATTCAGAGATAGAAGAACTGCTAACATTTACAGGAACCAAAAAGCAACAGTAATAATTGAAGAAGATAAGAAAGAAGCTGTAATAAAAAAGGGAGTCCGACAAGGATGTTCCCTATCCTCGTTACTTTTTAATATTTACATAGAACTAGCAGTTAATGATGTTAAAGAACAATTTAGATTTGGAGTAACAGTACAAGTTGAAAAGATAAAGGTGCTCCGATTTGCTGATGATATAGTAATTCTAGCCGAGAGTAAAAAATATTTAGAAGGAACGGCATGGATGAAGTCCTACGCAAGAACTAACGTATGAAAATAAACAAGAACAAAACGAAAGTAATGAAATGCAGTAAAAATAACGAATATGGACCACTGAATGTAAAAATATGAAAAGAAAAGATTGTGGTGATAGAAGAATTTTGTTATTTGCTAAGTAGAATTACTAAAGATGGACGAAACAGAAACGATATAAAATGCCGAATAGCCCAAGCGAAACGAGCTTTCAGTCCGAAATACAATTTGCTTACATCAAAAATTAATTTAAACGTCAGGAAAAGATTTTTTAAGTATATGTTTGGAGCGTAGATTTATATGGAAGGGAAACTTGGACGATCAGAATACCTGAGAAGAATAGATTAGAAACTTTTGAAATGCGGTGTTTTTGGAGAATGTTAAAAATCAGATGGATAGATAAAGTGACAAATGAAGAGGTGTTACTGCAAATCGATGAAGAAAGAAGCTTTTGGAAAAATATAGTTAAAAGAAGAGATAGACTTATTAAGAAGTTACATATTAAGGAATCCTGGAATAGTCGCTTTGATATTGGAGGGACAGGTAGATAAAAATTGGGCAGGCAGATTACGTATGGAATATGTAAAACAAATTGTTAGGGATATAGGATGTAGGGGGTATAATGAAATGAAACGATTGGCACTAGATAGGGAATCTTGGAGAACTGTATCAAACCAGTTAAATGAGTGTTTTAACAGAAATGTTAAAAGGATCAAGCAATAAGAAAAGATTCTGTTTTAATCTTAGACCTCTATTGTTAAAAAGCACTCTATGTGCGTTATGAAAAAAAAAAATTGTTGGTTTAATATAATATATATATACGCAATACTTATTGAAAATCTCAGTTTGATCATTTGAATTAGTTAGTTAGTAATTAGTTACTTATTTGAATAAGTCAATCCATAACATCAGAAATGTGATATTGATGTATGCATACATTGTCTCCAAGCATCAAACATATAACCTTGTTATGGCAGGGTGTTAATTAACGCATAGTTAAGTTAATTAACCCCTACAATTAGCCTATACCTAAATTCCATTTACAGCTACCTAGAAAATTCCATTTTTATAACGGTGATTGTTTTTAACTATGTAATATAATGTATAAAATCAAGTAACCTAAAAATTCGTGCAGGTATAATTTCACAGTATTCATTTAAAAATAAAAGTTTTGTACTTTATTTTTAAAAAAAACCTTTTTACGAAAATTAGATTGGATGAATTAGAGAAATGTTTAAATCAAATTTGCAATACATAGAAAATAAAAATATTATCATTATTACTATTGTCAATTCTAATAAATCATTAAATGTGGTGATACTTGAAATCTTATCAGAGATTAAAATGACGTAATCAAAAATTGTTTCTATACTCAGAACATAAACGTTTTTCGAATTCAACTTATAAAAAAAAATCCTGATGTATACACCACATGACTTCCTTGCACGTTTATTAAATTACATAAGCACATTTTTTTTTAAATGAAAAGTACATAAAATTTTATTTCATTATTAACGTCTGATATTTTTCCATATTGTTTTTGTTGTTATTATTAAATTATTATTTATCGTAAAACTTTTTTACAATCACAGTTCAATAATTATTAATAAATCAATATACGAGGATAAGTCAATTACTATCCGCAATTTAGTTATATTTTTGTTTATGTTGGTAGTACTGTCGTGTTGCGTAGATGACGCATGCGTGGTTTAATTGTTGTTATGTCTGTGCAGGTTTGATGCTGTTGTGTTAGTTCCATTATCGCTGCCCTGTCGTTAACCATGGCTGCTCCGCTTTCTGTTTGCTCCAAAGAAGAGCAACGCGTTCAGCGATCCGTTTTTTGTGGTCGGAAGGTGTATCAGGGGCCGAAATTCATCGAAGACTTTCGGTACAGTACGGGAACAGTGTGTGTTGTCGCAACGGAGTGTCTACGAATGGATTGAAAAATTCAAAAATGGTCGCACAAGTGTTGCGCATGACGAAGGAGCCGGACGACCGTTTACCGTTACAAATGAGGAAAACATTGGCGTGCACGTGATATGGTTTTCTTAGATAGACGACTAACTATTGATGAAGTGGCACATCGTCTGCAAATTAGACACGGTTCTGCCTAAGAAATCATCCACAACAGAATTGGGTTTCATAAAGTCTGTGCAAGATGGGTCCCGAAACAACTCACACAGATGCATAAAGAAACGCGCTAGGACACCTGCCACAAACATCATGAGGAAAGGGGGACGACAATAAACAGTGAGCGTTACAGAGAGATGCTTACTGCCAAGCTAAAGCCTGCAATTCGAAGCAAACGCCGAGGAATGCTGTCGAATGGTGTTGTATTGTTGCGCGACAATGCCCGTCCACATACTGCTGCTCACACTGCTGAAACGCTTCAGAAACTCAACTTTGAAATACCGGCTCATCCTCCTTATAGTCCTGATCTTGCCCCATCTGACTACCACTTGTTTGGTCCCACTCAAAGAGGCATTAAGGGCCGTCTCATTAAGGGACCTCGGACGAAACAGTGAAAGAAGCGGTGCATTCCTGGCTCGCAGCTCAACCTTTTTTTATGAGGGCATCAGGAAGCTTGTGCAACGATGGACCAAGTGCGTTGAAATGCAAGTGGACTACGTTGAAAAATGATGCACATGTAAGTTTCCTATTTGTATTATAATAAAATTTATAACTACATTGCGGATAATAATTGACTTACCCACGTATTCAAATTAAAAAAAAAAAGTTAAAAAAATTTAAGGAGATGAAGTCTGATTCGAACCAATATCCCTTTCGCATGATCCAAATATTTCATTAACTAAAATTTTATTTGGCTATCACCCGGGAACCAATGAAAATAAGTACCACATGCTATATCGTTTAAAAGCTCTCAATGAGGCCTAATTACTGCAGTTAAAAAAACTCCAAAATCCAAATTGCTCTGGATTTTGAGCTTTTTTTGACACGTTTAGTTCTGTCAATTGTAATCAAAAGGGGGGGTGCACAACTAGATGTTACAACAGTCCTATATTCAAAATTTCAACATCCTACTGCTAATTTTTTTTGAGTATTTGTACGTACGCACGTACAAACTTCACGCCGAAACTAGTGAAAATGGATTCAGGGATGATTAAAATGGATATCTCCGTTGAAATCTGAAAACCGAAATTTTACGCCATCAAAATATTTCCTTTACTTCGTACAAGGAAGTAAACAGGTCTAGAAGAAAGTTACTTCGTTTTGCTTCTTTTCCCCAAAGAAATATTTTTATCACAAGATCGATATGTGGAATAATTATTTTTGATAAACATATTTACACCAACCTTTTCTAATACGTAGAATATTACTAATAACCTAAACCCTTTCACGAATTTAAAATATCGGTCATGTGAATTTTTCATATACTTTATCTCGTTTATGATTAGTTTTATCATAAGGCTGAACTTCACTTGTCAACTTTTCAGATAAGTTAAAAAATAAACAAATTAACTAAAACTATGTTCTGTAATAAGAAAACAGAAATCAACTGATTAAGTTAAAAAAAAAAATTAATTTAAAGATACAACAAAAAAACATTAGACATCTTTAAAATTGAGAGTTTTCAAGAATAAAAGTTCAGAAAAGAAAATCCGAATATTAAAAAGTCAGAAAAACGCAAAGAAGTAGCTGAATGAATGAAATGGTACTGAAAAAAGAGAAAACTGTAATGAAGAAGAAGTGATAAATGATAATGAAGAAAAAGAAGTCCTAAAGTGGAATAGATTGAAAAGAATACTAAACAAAAACAGTTTTGTTTTTTAGTATTGACTTATTTTCACACTTTCTTAGTATACTGAAATAAAA
This sequence comes from Lycorma delicatula, assembly GCF_047948215.1. Lineage (NCBI taxonomy): Eukaryota > Metazoa > Arthropoda > Insecta > Hemiptera > Fulgoridae > Lycorma > Lycorma delicatula. The sequence continues at coordinate 208,091,407 of NC_134456.1, read as the reverse complement.
AATAAATTTAAAAAATCTTTTAATTTAATTGCATCTTTCTGTAGATGTCCCATTGTTGGGTTGTATTATATAATAAAGTGTAATATTCTACGCTACTCTAAGTTAACGGTGTTAAGAGAATTTGGTAAAAGAATAAGCAACACTGTATTCTTTCTATTCCCTTTCAGAAGCAAAGAAAAAATCATAGAAAATAGTTAAATAAGGAGATTTTTTCATTTCCTATGTATTTTTTAAATTACTAATTACATTTATAATTATTAATCATAATTTATTAATCATGTTAAATTCGTTGTTTAACCTGGAGCGTTCATAATAGAATGATAATGTAAAATTATAAAACTGTAGCTAGTTTATTTTATGATGACAATAAGAAACCCAGAAGAATTACTGAAAATTAAATAAATAATAATAATTATAAATAAAATGGAAATAGCATAAGTAATTAATATTAAGAAAACCAATTGCTATAGTCTGATTTTCAAACTGATTCAATTTGATAGGGATTGAAACAAGGCTTATGGTTTTCAATAATTATTTGTCTGGGAGGGGTGGGAGGTATGTAGAAAAACAAGAAAAACTCACAGTTCTAACAAAACCAATAAAAGTACAATGTGGTCTGGATTATAGTGGATATAGAAGGGAGATTGACTCATAGGAGCCAATCGGAGAGCAGCATTTTGACTATACATTAAATAAGGGAATTTCCCTTTTTCCCCTCGGGGAATTTCTCTTTCCCCTTTTATCTCGGATAATTTCCCCTTCCTTATTTCCCTCTGGAAATTTCACTTTCTCTTTTCCCATCTGGGAATTTCTCTTTTTCCCCTTCCCTCTGGGAAATTCCCTTTTACCACTGAGAAATCCCCATTTTCCTTTTCTCATACTCATTTGCAAAGATAATTTTCTCACTTATGATTCTTTATTGTATATAAATCTGATGGGGATTCCAAGAAAATATTTGTTTAATGCTTCTACAGGATTGCGGGACAAAAATAATTTCATATACATGCACTTTAACAAAAAGTAAAATATTTTCAGTATTAATGTTAATAAAAATTAAATTATCTAACACCGTCCTTGATGATAAATTTATCAGTATGCAGGTCATTCATTCCGCTTTTTAAATTAATTAAATAAGATAATATTACTATATTTGACCCATGATCTATTCATCGATGGGTTGTTTTATTACATTACCAGTTAGCGATGAGTAAGCAACTTTATTGTCATATATCAATAAACAGTATGCGATTGTACTGGGCTTGAAATTCTCTTCGGTTTCAATTTTAATTTTCAAATCGAAAACGCCTATTTTTATAGATTCATCTTGTCGAAACAATCAACCATATATGGATATATGTTTTTTATAATCTGAAAATGTGTAAAGTGAATCGATATTTTTATAACATGATTTTTGAAACTCTATAAACATATTATACATCAACATCTGATTCCCCCGTAAATCTTCATATGGATGAGTTGAATTTATCATTACATAAATATTTTTCACGTTGCAAAAATCAAATTCTGACGCGTCTTTAGTAGCGTTATCGTTCTTATCAGTTTGAAAACCTACAATATCACGGTTTGTCTAATTGTGATGATGTTTTCAGGTTATATGTCATAGAATTTGTTTGAGGAACTACTGGATTTTCATGAAGTTCCATTTCTTTTCTTTCGTTTTTCTGTTTAGCCTCCGGTAATTACCGTTCACATAATACTTCAGAGGATGAATGAGGATGATATGTATGAGTGTAAATGAAGTGTAGTGTTGTACAGTCTCAGTTCGACCATTCCTGAGATGTGTGGTTAATTGAAACTCAACCCCCAAAGAACACCGGCATCCACGATCTAGTATTCAAATCCGTATAAAAATAACTGACTTTACTAGGACTTGAACCCTGGAACTCTCCACTTCCAAATCAGCTGATTTGGGAAGACGCGTTCACCACTAGACCAACCCGGTAGGTTTCATGAAGTTCCCAATTTCTAAATACCATACGCAGCTCATTTTTATCTCTCAATTTAACCAATTCCAATTGATATTCAGACGCCGGTTTTAAATATGGTACAACCCATACGACTTCTATTAATTCTAGTTTAGATTTACGATCTGAAACTAGCACGTATCGCGTTCAAGTCGTTCTTACTACGTTTGAACACTAATTCTTGTGTATTGTTAATGAATATTTTTTTTTTAAGTTTTCGACAAAATCCATCAACATTGATAATGGTATACATAAAGTAAAATTACCTCATCATCCATATCAATTTTATTTTTACCATTAACCCATCCGGCTCTTTCAACCGATGAAATTAAAGAGTTTGTTATTGAAATCCCATTTATCATAATGGTTGACACGCCTACATTTCTTATGCTGGTTATTTCTTGGACGTTTATTATATACTGTATCTCCTCGAATAAAAATGCACCCGCAAAACTAACTAATTCCGATGTTGCTGATTTTTTCCCGTTATCACCTACAAGCTTTCCAAAACAAAATAAAACTATCGCCAGGAAGAGTATACATACCCGGTTGATTTATAGTGATTTTAATGTTCTTACACACATCAAATTTATCTATAAATGGATAATGTTTGTGATATTATTTATATGTTAACGTTTCATCTGAAAGTACAACTTTTCTTGCGGTTTCGCAATCATTGTCTAAGCAGACACGTGTGCAATCCATGCCGTCTATATAATAAATAAGGAAGTTATTGTATAATATTGTATTTTTATTAGTAAATGTGCTATTGCGCATACGTAAAAACTGTAATTTATATTAAATAGAGATCAAAGCTATATCTGCTATTGTTAACTTAATTTTTATCATTTTGTAAAAACAAGAATAAGCAAGATAGTTAGTTTTTATTATAAGTAAACTATACATGTAAAAAGAACTAATTATTATTTCATTTAATGATACATCAATGATATATTGTTTATTTAGAATGAATGATTGACAGCTGCTGCTGCGGGGAATTCCTGACGTAATCGACAGACTACAATATGTTATAATAAAATATATTAAAATAACAAACTACGATTAATGATGCAGAACCTGCAAAATAATCTGTTTCATCGATAAATTTTTTATATTTTGTTGCTTTCTACGAAATATTTAGGGGGCTCGAATTTGAGCTACCAAAACTGATACAATACAGAATCATTAACAGCTGAAGTCATCGATAACTGCACTGGACACCGAACCAGAAAATGATGCTCATGTGGCATTCCAAGAAATGGACTATTGTAAAGATCGAGGAATACCCGTCAGATTTAGATGCATTACAGAATCATAAGTGAGAAAATTATACTCGCAAAAGAGTGCAAGAAAAGGGAAAAAAGGAATTTTTTGGAGGGGAAAACTGGAATGGGGAAATTCCCAGAGGGGAAAAGGTAATTTCTCTTCATTAATGTATTGTCAAAATGCTGCTCTATGATTGGCTAACGTGCGTCAATCCCCCTTCTATATTTATTGATACATACAAATTGGAAATAATCAATATTTAGATTTTTTTTAAAGTTTCAATTTTCTTTACACATTATTCGATTTTAATTTATATACCCCAAAATTTTCCTTAAGTTTCCTGTATGTTCAGTCTATTTTACCAATGTTCATTTCTCTTTTCACTTATGAACACTTTTATTTAATCCACTCTTCTTTCAATAGTTTGCATTTTCTGTTTATAGTATTTCTTAAACGTCAATAGTTCCTTTTACCTTCTTCATCACTAGCATTCTTATATTTTCTACGTTCCTCCATCAGCTGCAATATATCCTCTGAAATTCAAGGTTTTCTACCAGTTCTCTTTGTTGAATTAAATGTATAAAGTTATTATTTGGAAAATTAATTTTAATGAATGAAATTATTCATTTTCGGGATAGTGAAAACTTAATTATTTTTGGGATATAATATATAAGGTATATAAGAGCGTGCAAGTTGGAAAAATAATATTGCTGAAGTTCACTATTTATCCTTTTCAAAACTTACACTATCTTCAAGTATATACTCGTAGTATTTATTTTCGCTTATGAATATTTCTGAAGTCTCTAGATATACCATGCAGCTTTCTGAATTAGGGTCCTGTAGGTAGCTGCATCCTTTACTCGTACATGATTGTAGTCTTGCTTAGACTCTGGCCGACCATACCTGAGATTGTTTAATTGAAACCAAAGAACACCGGTATCCATGATCTAGTACTAATCCGCATAAAGGCAAATACTCTGTTAGGATTCGAATTTGGGAACTCTCGACTTTAAAATCTGCCGATTTCTGATGACGAGTGTTACCACTAGACTAACCCGGCGAGTTAGTATATACTATGTAAAAGTATCTATAACGTATATTCTACCCTACTAAACGGTATTTGTATGTGTGTCTGTGTGTGAATTCCCACTAGCGTAGCACCGGAATGTACCGATCACTAGTGGAAAATCTCAATTCGTTAGTACATGTCTCGTGGTGGTCGGTGTATAATTATTATATATCGAATATATATGTATCGATATATATATGAAATATAAATTATTATATACATATATATTATTATATATTGATATATATAAATTTTGAGAAAATTTAGTACTTTTTAACCAGATACAAATTTTCGGACGAAATCAAAAATATCTAGAAAACGGTCGGTTCTAGCGCTCTGAAAATTTTTTTCGACCCTCCTCAACGACATCCCATTCGCTCCCAATAGTACCTGTTGAATGATAATATTTTTAAGAGGCCTTGGGACGTCGTTCGGAAATTGGGGAGAGGGTGCGATGGGATGCCACCGTAATATCTCGGCAAACATTCGTCCGATTTTCACGATTCAAACGATGTATGTATCGGCAAGTTGAATGCTAATTGTTCAACTCAACGGGTACACTCTTGATTGACCGGATCTTGGTTATTCGGAAATTATATTGTTTAGCCCTATGTTTTCATTGCATTCACTCACCATAAAACGTACCGATCCGATCCTTCACTAAATACGCTCCAAACTGTGCGCTGGCGCAGCTGTAAAGTACAAAACTGTGAAAACTAAATTTAAAAAAATACAAAATATATAAAAAAACTTTTTAAAAACCACCTTTATATTAAATGGAATAAAAAGTAGAAAATAAAAAATAGGTAAAAAAAAAGATTTTAAACACCACTATAAAATTAAACGCAATAAAAAATATAAAAAGTAATTTTAGAACGACATCTCAGAATAACTTTTACAATAAGCTTTGATATTGATATGTAAGATTATGTGAAAGTCATAGCTTCAAATTAAAAATTTGACGTTTTTACCAATTTTTTCATGTGCGTGATGAATGGCCAAAAGAGTGGGGTGCCGTAACAGGACATTACTTTTGAAAGAAGTTAATAAGATAATATCTAAATTTAGAAAAAACTGACAATGGTTATGGGTGTAAGCCAGCTAACAGTAAAAATGTAAGCATACAAGTCAAGAATAATATAAAAATTATTTCTTCTCTTTGATAAAATTTTCAGATACGGCACCCATGGTAAATACATTTCTCCATACTGTTGAGTAATTGTATCTAAAATTAAATGGCATCAAAGCCTCTTATTCAGAAGTTATCGTAAAAAAATTTCATTGGAAAAAATTCTTTAATGCAGTTTGAAGGTTTATAAAACCCCTGACAAAATAAAAAAATTGGCTTATTGTTTCCTAACCCTAAAGGAAAACGACCAAATACTCAAATACTTAAAGTAATATACATAATGTAATGTAATCATCTAATTAGTAAAAAAAACGTGTCTGAGTGCAGAAAAAAAGAAAAAAGGAATTTTTTTCATCATCATTTATTGGGGTTGAATAAGACAACACACCACAGAACGAATTTACAAAGCTACCTAAGATGCATTAAATTACGTGAAAAAATTGATCTACTCTTTGAGTACAATTTTTACATACGGTATCCACTAGGTCCCGTATCACTTGCCTTCTTGGCCTATTTTGACCAAAATTAAATGGCATTAATGTCCCACACACAGAAATTATTGTGCCAAATTCCATCAAAAACAGCTCATGCGGTCCGGAAATATCAATAAAAAGCCAATATGCACGTAAATACGGGCTCGAAAATGATCTTTTGTTGTTAGAAAGGATCATGAAACTTCAACATTTGCATAAACCCCGACATGCAAAATTTGATCTGATTAACATAATTTTCCTTACGTAGTTACTGTATTGATATACATTAAAACTATACTTTGGGACAGTATAAAGATTAATGCATAAATATATTTATATATATTTTTAAAGTTTCTCAAGTAATTTAAACTTTTAATCTGCTCACAAATCTCCGTCCTTATAATAATACTAATTTCAGTTTGCAATCTCATCAAAATGCAATATTTGTATATAAAAAAAAATTAAAAATAGGTCAAATAGATGAAAAAATATATATGTATAATTTTTAAATATAAATTTTAGATATCATTAATTTTATATTAATAAAAATAAATATTGTGCATTAAATAGCCAACTGATATGAATATATATATAACTATAAATTTGAAAGAACATGTATACATACTTAAGGATAAAAACTTTTAAAGTTAAAGTCGCCAAGAATTGAAAGTTGTCGTAATAGTTCTATAATTAAGTAGCTCATATAAATTGATGATATCGTACTTGTCCTTAGTCTGTAGCTAAAAAACTAATCTCCGAACAGTTGGCAGCTATATTAACGTACTACATTACAGGTGCGTCTGTGTTAATGTTCCAGTAGTATATGTATAATAGTCTGATTTTATTTTAAGATCTGGCGAAGTATTTTTTTTTTTTAATTTAAAAAAAATAAGTTGAATATTATTAATGAAAATGAGATATAAAATTTGCGTTTAATTTAAGCGTATACTAGTCTCCCTGTTTTTTTAATAATAATAATAATAATACGAGTAAAAAATAATTCAGTCAAAGTTAATGCCCACATAACTAAAAAAAAGAAGTTATTTCTAGACTTATTTCATTCATATTACTACCAAAAAATAAATACGTTTAATTTTTAAATACTTAGCTTACCGAGACAATTTTTTAATAAAAATTTTTATTCAAAAAACTTTGTTTTGTGCAAATCTAAATATATAAAAGCCACCACAATAATTTACGTAACATTAATAAAATTCATATTATATTTTTTAGAGAAACTAGGTAAAGTAGAAATAACTAGGTAATGTATGGATTCACTGCAGTGCGGAAGAGGGAGAATTTTATTTAAAATTATCTAAGAGAAAGCAAATAAAATAAAATTTGATATAAAGTAATGAATAACAGGGAAAAAAATCTAAAACAAAGAAAAATAAAATGCTATATTTTGTTATTCAAAAAGCGAAAAAAAACACAATATACATACGGAGCAAAAAACAGATTAAAAAACTGACCAAAAACAGAAGGATTCATGCAATTAAAAAAATACTATTTGTAGTATCTGACACATATTTTAAAGTGAAAAAATTCTTAAAAATCCTTGTAAGAATGCAGTTATTTTGTATATGTAACCCAAAAAAGAATACACATTCATTAGAAATGCGTACAAAAAATAAAATAAACGACTTCGATGGGCTAATTGAGTATTAAACGAAGAGTCTTTTAAAACATTTACAAGAAAATATTAGTCGGAAAATATTTTGAAAAAAAGAATGTAATAGGCGAAGAATATTCTGCTATAAAAAAAAATGTAAAGAAAGACAACTATTAAAAAAATCATAAAAGATATATTTTATGATAAAGAATTATTGCATTCAAACTACTTTAACTTTGCAGAGAAGAGGCTTAGAGAGACGAATAAAAAAATAATTAAAGATTGAATACTCTACTTTTGGCAGTATACTTCATTCAGATTTCAAAAATCATCAAATTAAAAAAAAAATCCCTTTCTGCACGTCGGAAGGCGGAGGTAGATTTCACTGGTGCTAAATAGGGGATAAAAAAGATTTCCACCTTAAAATTAAGAAAAACTTCAATTTTACTCAATATGACATTGGTTGCATGTGAAAAAAATTTCACATGTTCAGCATACAAAAAGCCATTGTAGAAATCTTCCTACAATGCCAACAAAATGTTGGTCAACCCTTGCCGTAAGGGTTAGTCATATCATAAATTGTTATAGAAAAAGGTTTTAGGTAATGTTTAGAGGACTAATGACCACTTTAAACCGATTAGATACTACGCCTATTAAGGTAAGTATGATGTTTTTTGTCTTCAAAACCCCATTTTTTCCACCCCCAAGGTCAATGGTTGGTGTTATCAAAAAACTTTACTTTAAGTTTTAGGCACTTATTCAAAGAATAGTAGGAACTTGAAACAGAATCTATATTTTACTTAATAAGAAAGTTATAGGAATAATTTGTTTTTTCGAAAAAGCCCCCTATTTTCATTTCCATGGTCCGATTTTGGCCGTTAACGAACTCGACCGAGATTTTGGGACGATTTATTTTTAAGGTACAATTTGAAAGTGATTGGCACAAAATTACGGCAGTTATCGTGTTCACAAGAAAGTTTAAAAAAATACATATATATATATATATTTTTTTTTTTTTCCGGAAATCAAATCATGATACCCATTACAATATGTCACTTTCTTATGAAATTTACCTGAAACATTAGATTGTACAAAAATATAAAGAAATAAATTATTTTGTAATTTGGGTGGGGGGGGGGGGGTTTACCCATTTAAAACCCCTTAAAATTCGGTTTGAAAAAATTAAAATTCATTCTGTTTGAAAAATAATATTTTACGTAAAAATAAAAACAATAATTTCTTTTTAATTATTGAAGATCTTTTACTAATTTTGAATAAAAATCCATTTAAAATCATGACCTCATTTATATTAAACATCGGACCTTTAATTATTAAATATCAAGTCATTTAAATATAAAGTGATGCGTTGATATTAAAGTGTAAGTTGCTCTATCCTATTCGTATTGTATTATAATGTAACATTAAATTTAATCTTTTTTGTACATATAATTTATTATAAGACACACACACGTGTATTATTCGTATTTTTTTATATGTTTCGTTTTAATAAGATAGGAATTTTTAATATTATTACGTTCTATTAAATGAAATGTTTTATCTCTTTAATTATTAAATAGCAAATGTTTTTTTATTACTTTAAACCGGAACACTCATTTATAATTCTATATTGTAATCGAAGCAGACTTCATTTCCTTTTTTCTTTTTTTTTATTGTTATTACTGAATTATTATTTATTGTAAGTATTTTTTACAATTACAGGTTAAGAATTATTAATAAATCGATATAATTAAATTAAAAAAAAAGTTGAAAAAAAGATTTCACCGGTGCTAAGGAGGGGATAAAAAAATTCCCACCATAAAGTTAAGAAAAACTTCAAATTTACTCAATATAACAATAGTTGTATGTAAAAAAGTTGTCGTATGTTTAGCATACGATAAACCACATCTTACAATTTCAATAGTATTTTGGTCATCCCTTGCTGTAAGGGTTGGTTATATCAAAAATTGTTACAGCTAAAAGTTTTACGTAATATTTAGAGGACTAAAGACCATTTTAAACCGATTCGAAACTGTGCCTATTAACTTAATTATGATTTTATTTTATCTTCAAAACCCCGTTTTTTTCCACCCCGTGGGCCAATGGTTGGTTATATCAAAAAACTTTACTGAAATAAGTTTTAGACACTTATCCAAAGAATAGTAAATAGAATTCGATACTTTTCTTAATAGCATAGTTATACCGATATTTTTTTTTTCGAAAAAGCCACCCCATGGTCCGATTTTGGCCGTTAACAAACTAGACTGAGATTATAGGTCGAGTGTTTTTTAGGGAACGATTTGAAACTGACTGGCGCAAAATTACGGCAGTTATTGTATCCAAAAGAAAATGAAATTAAAAAAAAATATATATATATATATAAAATTTTAAGCTGAAGGTAGCTTTGGGGTCTGGGGGATGTAAAACGCGAAGGTATGTCGAAATTTTCCGTGGTACCCATTACAATAGGTAACTTTTTTATGAAACCTACCTAATATAACAAAATATACAACAAATGTATAAAGAGGGTAAAAAAAGAACTCCAAGGTTTTAAATTAAATTTACTTTATTATATTTAAAACTACGGATGTATGTATTTTATTACGTGTAAGTACAAAGTCTACATTTTTTTTATACGTCATCCACGTTGTATAGTCAGTATTAGCCCTGCAGGCATTAAATCGACAATCCACGTCATTCCACATTTTGGTAAGTATGTCTGCAGGAATCGCTTCCAAGACTGCAGTTAATTTTTGGTGTTGGTGGTCAAGTAACTAGATTTTCTCTATGTACTCCAAAATAAGAAATCTACAGTATCAGCGTCAAATCATCATTTGCGCTGAACAAGCGATGGGATTTTTTCTGCCAACCCGGCCTTCTGAGAATATGTAGTTTAGCGTAGTCTGCGCAACTTCTGCAAACGTGGAGGGGCTCCATTCTGTTGGAAAATTAAGCCCTCCATATTTTCGATCTGCGAAAGAACAAAATTCTCTATGTCCGAGTATACTATGCCTGTCATAAGTCTACTCATGGAGAAAAATGATCCATAAATTCGATTATGTATGATACGACACCAGTCATTCACTTGTAGACGAATTCCACCGATTCCTGTTGATTTTCTGAGCTTTATTCTCTACAATTACGGCATTTCACCATTCCATAAATAAATACTGCTTAATCAAAAAATAAAATGTGTTTTAGGTAGTTTCATCAGCAGAAATGATGTCTAATATGTCGTTACAAATTGAACTTTTTGTGACTTATAGTTAGGTTTTAAGTAAACCTAACTTGTAATGTGCAGGTGATGAAGTACCTGCGGATTTCAAGCGCAAATTTTAAACGTGTGCAAACAATATCATGTATAGTGCTTTTTTAGGAATTTTTTGTTGACGACTAACACTATGAACTAAACGTTTTGGACGTCGTTGGAAAGACAAATTCTTTCTGATTTTTCGGCACTTGTTTCAGGCCGATCAAAACGCCTTTCCGGTGTCATTTTAAAACGCTTCCGGTTTTCATAAACTATTCACATCATTTACATATGCTTTTGTCATTCGCATAATTTTTATGATAAACTCGCGTATAATTTCTTTTTACTACAGTCACTGACCTTGTTTCTGCAAACCAGTACACTCAATGTGCTTCTCCATTGGCGAAGCCATTGTACTGAAGTACAGGCTCATAACAGATTGTGCAACAGTCTAACACAGCTACTATCTGACGAAGTGTAAAATAAAATAAAAGTTAATTTTAATTGCTTCGTTGTTAAGGATAAACTTTTATTGAGTATTGTAAAATAAAAACTCTATTCGTTCTTGAAATTCCTCAATTCTTTTTCGGAGACCCGTACGTGAGCTTTAGCATGTTGAAGGTTTATCTGGTGATTTATCAATAGAAAATGCATTATAACAAAAAAAATGCATTTTTATTTGCATTAAATCATGCTAATGATGGCCAAGAAGTAAATTAATAAAACCAGAAAAAAATCTAATATGTAGGTTGATTTTGCATTTCTATTATATTTTTAACATATTAAAATTTATAATGTAATTATACTAATAAAGTCAAAGTTGAAATGAATTAAAAAACAAAATTAATGGTTATAGAAGGTTTAGTGACTGCCAAAAATAACCTTACTGTTTTTACAACATCCTAAGCATTATTTGAATAGGTGAATCAGACTCTATTCATGCATTGTTATTTTAATCATTGCTTTACCTCTTGTTGGAGCTTAATTTAATTTTTTAATAATATAATAAAATTACTTAAAAATTCATACAAATTAATAACTAATGGAAAAACTTATTTAATTATTTAAGACGATAGGTCTAATGCTTCATTAAGGGCAACAAACTTATATTTTTATAAAATTCTGTATAAAATCAAAAAAAAATATGGACGAAATAGTTTTTCTTTTTAGACTGAAATTTAAAACATTTTTAAAATATTTAATTTTCAAAATGTGTATTATATTGTAAATAAGGTGGAGGGGATAACGATTAAACATACATTTATAGTAAACCAACATGAAATTAAATACTGAACAGTTTACTGAGAAAGAAACTGCACAGTAGTAAGAAAACAGTTTCAGAGACAACCGTTAGGCTTAAAAGTGACGTAAAATGCGAAAAATTGAAATATTTAACGTGTCTCCATACCTGAGATACAAACAGAAAATGGAAGGGGACTGACGATTGAGCTGTTTATAAGCAATGAGATTTACTTGCAAGTACGATTAGTATTTATTTATATTGGACCTATGTAGAAAGAAGCAACGACAGGATTGGTAGAGGCAGTATGTTAGCAACAACTAGAATGCAGTACGCTGGTTCAAATCAGAAATAATGATTACCAAATGCATCCAATGAATACAACCAAAGCGAAGAGGTTCCTAATAGCCTAGGTCGCGACGGAGATGAGAAGAACGACGTGCTGTTCTTAACAGTAGCTTCTTGATCGAAACTTTCCCTCTCACGTTCAACTCCATCATCATTATCAATCGATCACTTGTTTGAAAATAAAATTTTATGGAAAATCGTCACACATACGAGTTCATCTTTTTAGTTAACAGCAAACACCCTATTTAATAGTTAACTTTAACAGATAATCCGCAAAATTTCATAACTTTTGCGGTTGGGTAAAATTACGTAAGAAACATTGCATAAGATCGAATTTAAATCGGTCCTTGCTTTGTTCGTTCAATTATATTAACGTGTTTTGACCAGTATGTTAAAATAGATTATAGATTTGGTTTTTATTTCATAGTAACGTGTTGAAGTTTAAAACTAAAATTCTTTTTTTCATATATATAAAAAAAAATTAAAGTTATATTCCATACCAGACAAAACTATTCAAATTCTCTGTAGTCCATAGATAAGGTTTTTAACATCATTATGTTTTTTAAATCACATTTTTTACTACTTTATTTTATTTATGTAAGTAAAAATAAAATAAATGAAAGAAAAAATTTATATATTTAAATGTATTTGCTTCTCAAAAGATAATATTGGAAAAACAGACTCAATTTTTATTAAGCATATTCGATTGTCTTTTAGGTGTTGTTCGATCTTAAAATTTCTTAAAAATTCAGTTAGTTGCCATCGTATTCTCTTCCATGCATTTAAAAGTAAGTATACGTAAAAAAGAAAGGATTATAAGTTCTTGTAAAAATAAAAATTGTCTTAAGATTTATGCAAGAATAAATTTAAGAAATAAAAAAACTTATAATGGTAAAACTATCAGTATTTTTTTTTTTGGTAAAAATTATTTTTAACTTGTAGTTATATACTCAACAACATGATCTGATATGAAATTCAGTTTTATCAAAAAGAACTTAAACGAAACATTTTTTTTGTCTTTAGTCATTTGACTGGTTTGATGGAGCTTTCCAAGATTCCCTGTCTAGTGCTAGTCGTTTCATTTCGGTATACCCCCTACATCCTACACCACTAAAAATTTGTTTTACATATTCCAAACGTTGCCTGCCTTCACAATTTTTTCCTTCTACCTGTCCCTCCAATATTAAAGCGTTTATTCCAGAATGTCTTAATATGTGGCCTATATATAAGTCTGTCTCTTGTTTTAACTATATTTTTCCAAATATTTCTTTCTTCATCGAACACCTCTTCATTTGTCACTTTATCCACCCATCTGATTTTTAACATTTTTCTGTAGCACTACATTTCAAAAGGTTCTAATCTTTTCTTCTCAGGTACTCCGATCGTCCAAGTTTTACTTCCATATAAAGCTTCGCACCAAACATATACTTACAAAAATAATTTCCTGACGTTTAAATTAATTTTTGATTAAAAAATTAAATATTAATAAAAATTACGTTTCAATAGAGTTGATCGATGGAAGAAAGAGAAGAATAAGGGTTTTCTAAAGTAAATTTGTTAGTATGGAGAATGTAAAAAACATCATTTGCCAATGAAACTCATATTCTTCGTTTTTTACTAAAATAGAAAGTTTGAAAGAAAGAGAAAATTGTATATCCTATGTGGGATTATCACGGCCTGTAATAACAGATATGCATAACCATGTAATTATTAAGATCCTAAATTATAAATTATAAAGTTTCAAAAAGGGTTAAATGCAAAACAGGAATTTAACGTAGCCTGTTTACATGAGAAGCAATGAAAAATATTATGCTTAAACCATGTAGATGCGCACATATCCATTCAAAACACTATTATTAGAAGCAGGAGATACCCCAATTTACACTTTTATCGTACCTTATGGAGAAGAATTGTAATTTTACATGGGTGTGGTCTTTTTCAATTTACTTACTACGTTTGAAATATTTATGTAAATGTTTATATAAACTCTAATGTGATTCGCTTTATTATCAACTTTATTACTTGTTGACCAATAAATGATTTTTAAAATTTATTGAAAAATTATCAGTTTAGATGTAAACGTAATTTAGGAACCACATGATAATTAATCACAATTCTTATTATAATTTCTTTAATCTATCTATTTTAATTACAAAAGTAGTACAATAAGATAAACTTAGAGTATCAGTTATATATTTACTATTAATTCAACGTTTAATTTAAAATACTGATCTACATCTTTAGGGTCAAATAACTTTCTTCTCTAATTTTTATTATCAGTAAAAGTCATAAAAAATTGTGATACCAAAAATATCTATTTATTTATTCTTCTGTGAAATTCATTTGTTTCGTGAAACGAATTTAAAAATAATAGTTACAGGGGAAATGATTTAGAGAAAGGAGTAAAATTGAATTGTTTAGCTTTAAAAATATAGATACGCTAGTTATTTTTGTTGAACGACTAGAAGTTCGTTATTTTACATAAAATCATACATATTCGTTTGGTTAACATTATCACCACTAAAAATATAAAAAATATTTGTTTTGTTGTTATTATTCCCATTATTATTGTTTTCCTTTTGGAAGATTAGTTGTCCTTTTACGCATAATATATAAAACGTTAAATTTGAAAACGAAAGTGGTCTGGAATTTAAGGAATTATAATTATTCTTCATGTAAATTAATGAATAATTATTTTTTTGATAATGATTTTTAAAAATTATATAATAAAAAATTAACAATAATAATTTAAAAAAAAAAAAAAATAAATAAATAAATCTCATGGTATTATAATTAATAGTAGAAGAGAAAAGCCGAGGACAAATTTCAAAGGACAGACTAAGGAAATGAGTAAATTTTCGTTCTCTGTTCATATTAAGAGAAGTGCCAAGAGATAGGCTGCCAGAGTATTTCTTTGCAGTTTTTTTCATGGCTAGAGGAAATTAAAAAAACAAAAGAGATTGTAGACGTATCTTAACTAAGAATTTTTCTCTTTATAAGAACAAAGCACATTTGTAGAGATAACAAAAGAATAACAGAAGCCACCAGTGTTGTTATAAACATTTGAAAAATATTTATAAACTTTTAATAAACTGAATGTATATCGTAGTTCTAAGAAATATTTGGATAATCATTATATTCACTCACACACGCAAGTGTACACACGTACAAATTCGTTCCTTTGCTAGGGGCTAATTAATAATTAAACTGTAAGTAGCGATAGACGATTGTCTTTATTCATTTATAAGGTTTATCAATTTATTATTCGATAATTCCTGATTAAAAGGGAAGTTTATAAAAGTACCAAACAGCTAAAATTTTGGTAATACGTTTTTTTTTAACCTCTGGGTTTACCGTGAGATGAATTATTTGTAACGTGTAAGAAAATTCGATACCTGGGATTTGAACCCGGGACCTCCTGATGAAAGGCCGAGACGCTACTACTCACGCCACGGAAGCCGGTAATACGTATATTAATTTTAAATTAGACCTATTCAAATATAAATAAATAAACAAAATCAAGTCGAATTTGGTTACAACCAAATACTATTGTAAATTTAATCGCAAAGTGCAATATAATTTAAATGTAAAAATAAATTATTAGCTAAAAATTAGTTCCAAATCATCATTAATTGAATAAATTATGTTTTAGATCTAATAAAGAATATGTTGTCGCTTTTGTATGTTATCTCCTGATCTTACATAATGAACGTTATTAATATTTTTACATTTATAAAACTATTTTCTTTTTTACTTTTCTATTTTCATCAGAATTTTAATCATTTTTTAAAGTATTTTCAATATTTTTTCCTATTCATTTAAAAAGAGTTTTAAATCTTTTTTCTAAATTTTTTTTGATTACAAGTAGTGATAAAATTTCACTTATATTTTTTTTGTATTTGCAGTTCAAGCTTCATTTAGTGTAGGCCACATATTAAAAAAATTTCCGAAAAGAAGAAGAAATTGGTTACGAATCAAATTTTATTTAATACTGAAAAAAATTGCAATTTTTCATCTTTTATAATTAATAAAGGATTTAGAGAATCGGAATTTGAAGATTAATTATCAGGATAAACACGGATTGTATTGAGAAAATCAATATTATTATTATACGTTAAATATGAGTATATTTTATGATAAAAACTCCAGTTGTTTTAATCTTCAAATCGTCAAATCTTTCTGGTAATGTATAACTGACATGAGATTGTAACAAACTGTACCATACTTAACGCTTTTTCCGAGGGTTGTTCCGCAATTAAAGACACAAGAAGGTGTGGAAACATAACAGTTGAAAAAATGGTTATGATATTTTTAAACAGTAAGTTGGCAATTCTATGATGTATTTTGAGCAGCTGTTTTAGTAAAACATTTTTGTTTGTAGCCTCTAATCTTATCTCAAGGCAATGAAAGTTCGTAGCTAAAATTAGTGGAGGTACTGCTCCAGAAAAAACTTTTCTGGGCTTTTTCAAGGTCATGGTTAAAGTTTTCTGTAAAATAAAAGAACCGAAAAAATTAATCACATAGAATAGCTGGAAGCAGAATAATAATCTAATTCTATACTTTATCACATTCAAGAATATGGTACACTATATTTAACTACATTGTGCTTAAAACCCGTATTTGATTTAACCGAATAAATAATAAAATGTCAATACAGATCATATTTTTTATATTAGATAATAAGTTAATGTCCGTTTAAAAACACTATAGTCCAACTGGGCTTAATTTAAATTTCCATGTACACAGAAACAAATATATAATTATTTTTTACTACTTATCTTCTCTTTCGCCCTTCCAGCGTGTTTTTGGATAGATTTGACAATCAAAGAGCCCTTGCTTTCTGCCATCTTCTGATTATTGCTGAAAAAACAACTATACCGCTTTCATATTCCTCCACCGACTAAATTAGAAAAGGAAACGAACAAGGAACGTTCCATACACACGCGGAGTAAAAACCCTTCCACCAGCACGCCAAGGTCGCCACTACGAGAGCGACAGTGCTCTCGCTCCCTCGTAGCCTAGCGTGTAGCTTCCTATGTGCGCGTACGCACAACAGCCAAACACCACGCCGCTGGAACTGTGAAGCGCACAGTTCCATACAAAGTTTTATATGTTTTTTCATAAAGTGGGGGATGGCTATTGACATATATATATATGTCCAATATATATATATTGGACAATTATAAAGAAAGAATTAAAACATAATGGAACTCATTATATTAAATGTTATCGATAATATCAAATGGAAATAGGGGGTGCTGAAGTTTCACAGTACCTATACGCCAGCCGTCACTGTCTCAAGATCTACAACACCGTGCATTGATCCGTTTTTTGCTTTTCGAAGGAGTAAACCCGATTAATAGCTTCTCTCATATGATCAAGCAATAAATATAAATTTATATGAACCACAGATTTTTTTTTTCAAGCGAATAGAAAAATGTGGAATGTAGAAAATGACGGTCGAATTGTAGAGACTGATGAGGACTGTTCTGGACGTCCGACTGAAGTTTCAAGTCCAGCGTTTGAATTTCGCAAGGACTGTCTCATCCAAGAAATCCAACGGATTACACTTGAGATTACAACTGCAAACTACAAGTAAATTGGCACCGTTCATAACATCATAAACAAGCTGAAGTACCGTAAAAAAGCGCAAGATGGGTTCCAAGATAGTTAACATAACACATACGGAGACAAAAGTTCCCATATGCACAGAGATGAAACCAAAGGTGTCATCGGTAAGGTGATGCTTTTTTTTACATAATAGTCTACTTGTGGTGAGACACGAATTCATTATTATGAACGTAATCAAAAAAACAGAGAGAACATGAAGTGGAAGCACAAGAGTTCATCCGTCAAGATAAAATTCCTAGCCCGACCATCATCAGGATATATCATAACGACAATCGTTTGGGATACAAGACTCGGTTTTTTCGATTTTCTAGATCAGAGAACAATAAATAGCGTATACTACGTTGACATGCTTATCAATAAAGTGAAGCAGCAATGGTTGAAAAAACTTCTGTTTCACAGCAGACAAGATAATTATGATTCACGATAACGGTCGGCCTTACACAGCTCAGATAATTCGAGAAACCTTCTACAAATTGTATCGGGAAGTACTACCTTATCCCCCGTAGAATCCTAATTCGTCTTCATTGAATTTCCACTTGTTTGGTCAACTCTAAGTGGCGATACGTAGTAAGAGGATTAATGGAAATGAGATCAAATAAAATGTGATAAATTGGCTCCGTCATCAAGATAAGTATTTCTTTGCAGCAAGCATAAATAAGCCGATTCAGAGATGAGACAAGTGTATTAACGTTGCTGGAGATTATGTTGAAAACGTGAAAAAAAGTGTCGCATCGATTAAATAAATTGTTTTAACTTCGGGGTAATTGATTATTGAATGATCCTTGTAGTAGCAATTTGTTTAAAAGTACAAATACATTAAAATAGTGAGACAAAATATTCATATTAATTAAAATTCTTTAGTTTACGAAAACGTTCGTGTAGAGACTGAGGACTTTAATATAAGTTCCTCATACAGCCCGGTAGTAAAAGGAAAAGGAAGAGAAACCAGTCAATTGCGCCCTAAAAGAAAATATTTAAATAAAGTTTGAGTTAGATCAATAAAACTGAAACGTGACTTGGGAATGATTCATATTTTCAGTCGAGTTAAACTACTCTCTTCCCCGTCACCGTCAGAATATGAGGTAAATAATAAGATTACATAATAATAATTGAACGATTCTAAGTCATTTTATTAAAATCAACTTTATTTGTAATCATATAAACGGTCTTAAGTGACTAACAAACCCATTTTACCATATTATATGTTTCTAGTACTGAAATATGTTTCTAAATTTTTTTTATGTATAGGTATATATTTCCGAAAGAAATGAAAATTTCGCTTCTGAATGTCATATCTGGTTAAAACTGCAATCCTTTATGGTTTTATGTTTTAAATAAACTTCAACCGGTTTGGATCAATACAGAAACAAAAAAATATTTAAGCTTCAAATATCAGAGCGAATAGCTTATTTTTGTGATTTAAAAAAATTAAAAATCACTTTTAATTGAAAATTTTTAAAAAATTATGAATTACGAAGACCTAAGTCGACTACTTTAACACATTACTAGTAAAAAATGTAGTTCTGATTCCATATTATACATGTACATTACGAGTTACTTTCAAAAAGTCCCTGGAGAAAAATAATTAAAAAAAAAAAAAACTGTTTTCATTAATTAATTAATTCTAATATATAAATTTTAATCAACTTAAATTTTTTTTAAATTAATTTTAAGATTATATTTGTTTCATAATACTCCTTCAACATTTCAACATTTTTACCGACACAAGTTTCTAAAAGAATTCTTTGAACTTGAAATATCGTTCATTTGCTGGATCACATTGCTAATGATGTTGTTAGCATCATTATATAATTTTCCTTTGTCAGGAGAAGAAATAAGATTGTGTCAAGTTGTGTCAATGGGGGGGGGGGGGAGGCACTTCTTGATCTATTTGGATGGGATGCTGGCATATTACTACGGAAAAGAATTCAACTGTTTGTTTTCAATTATTCATAGTTGTATCATCTCTACCCAATCGAGTTGGTTTAGTGGTGGACTCGTAATCGCAAATCAGCTGATTTTGGAGTCGAGAGTTCTAAGGTTCATATCCTAGTGAAGGCTGTTATTTCTATACGAATTTGAATAGTTGATTATAGATACCGGTGTCTTTGGTGGTTGGGTTTCAATTAACCACACATCTCAGGAATGGTCGATCTGAGACTACAAGACTTTACTTCATTTATATTCACACATATCATCCTCATCTATCCTCTAAAATAATAAATAAGAAGATCAAAAAATTAATAATTATCCCAGAACCACCCTATTTCGGAGGCTAAAACGGAAGAAAAAGATCTCTCGAAAATCAATTAATCATGTCTTGTTTTTATCTAAGCTGGGGTCATTTGACTGGCCCAAAATTATTTGCGCAAGTTGATACCCACAACTTCCTTCCTTAGTTGGATCCACGGATTTGTTTTAATATTAAAATTTAAATTGCCAGAGATTTAATTAGCAAAACTCAGTGTTCTGAGGTTATTTACTTCTAACATTTAATCATAAGTATTTTATTATGGTGGCATGGACAATGAAATGTCTCTTAATATCTTGATGAACTCATCTAAGCCAGAATTTTTAACTCTGAAACATTAAATCAATCGACACAAATAACTATCGAGCATTTTCCTATGAGTACCATACATTTTCTTGTTTTTCAATTGTACCAAATAAGATATCTGTTCCTGTACCTGCGTTATAAGATATCTGTTTCTGTTATTCTGTACCTGCGTTTTCGGATAGACCAAGTAAAGCTTATGGTTAACAGTTGGTAATTTAATATTTCGTCAAAACTTATCAAGCTGGACGTCTTCTTCAAATCTAAATTAACAGTTGAACTCGATCTCAAATACCGTTCTAACACAGAAATAAAATACCAGAGAAACAGTCGAGTACAGTGAGAAGAAAATTTCCTTTTCCTCTCTACAAATCCTATCGAATATATGAGGAATATTGCCAAATAGACTTTTATTAAATTTTCATGGCGTCTCAGACCCCCGATTGCCACAGGTTTTCTAATAATGAGTTGGCATGAACTTCCCGAAGTTAACGACCACCTTCCACAGATAGCCAAATCAGCATAAACTTTTTACTAACATTTATAAAACAAAAAATGAATTTCATAATCTTCGAAGAACATAATCGACTGCTAAAAAGCATTTATTTGTTTAAAAGCGATTGAATAACGCGAATTATTATTTGCTTTTCTTTAACAATGTTTTTTGTTTCATGTTTGTCTTTAAACTTTGCATCTTTAATTTAACATATTTCCTGACATTGCTGATTGATTAAATTTTGCACAGTTACTAAGGTCGGGTTTTTACAACATTATATTCTGTTACAACATTACTTTTGCAAATATCACCCCGTACGGGAGTAAATTAAGGATGTAATTAAGGGTTATTGCGGGTGTAAAAAACTTTTAAATCTGCAAAACGGCTATGTGGAATTTCAATACATGGTGTTTTCTTTTGAAATCCAAATTAACCTACTAATTAAATTAAAAGCGGAGGAAGCTTTACAGCCTCGCGATGGATGGATTGCAGCAAGAATGGCTCACCATTTGGGGGGGTGGTATGCCTCTCCATCGTTTTTAAGGGCAGCGGGTGCCAAGGTGCTCTCAAACCACGCGAACTTGAATCAATAAAATTTGTTTCGGTTCCGCCTGGTAGCTGATGAACTGTGCGTCTGCGGGGAGGTCCAGTCGAACGAACATATGATGTTCGACTTCCAAGCTCTTGGGAGGGCCAAAACTCAGGCCACCTTGGAACTTAGAGGTCAAGAGGAAAATTGGCCACCCATAAGCGGCGAGTCAATGCGGTGTGAGCCGCATTGTCGGACCGTGTGGGTTTTCCTTGATGCCGTTGTTTTGTTCAACCCGCATCGGTAGTTTATTTAAAGGAAAGACTTCTACCTCGCTGCTGTGGGAAGCTACTCGAGAGTTATGGTTGGCCATAAGCCAATTAAAGCTCCAAACACTTTAATATTGGTGGACAGGTACTTGCTGGCATTCAGCGACCTAGGCGTGGCAGCGAATTGCTGCCTAGACAAATTAAATTTTTATTTATGGATGTCACATATTTGTAGTAGTTGACGGGGTGCGCCTACCCATTTTAGAATATATGTCAAGTGAGGCGTGGGTCACAAAGCAGGTGGTGTGTGGCACCATGCTTAGTGTAATCACGCAATTAGGTAAGCTCTAGGAGCTAGTTAGGACACTGGTCGCTAAATTGTTCAAGGCTCAGTTGCCGTTAGTGTCACACATTCGATCTTATGCTTTAGGGCGACTGAATGAGGTGGTGTCGGCAGAAATGTCAAACAAATCAAATCAAATAATTAAACTTATGTAATGAATGATAATAATTTGATTAAAGTATGAGTATAAAGCAAGTCTTTAAAAATGTTGTAATATTATCTTAAACTTACCGCACCGTCATAAAATTGTATTACCACGATAACTTCATATATTTTTTACTGGTACCAGATTTGATTTTGATATGAATATGCCCCCCCCCAATTTGAAAAAATTTAGTAGTATCTTTTTCACCAAACACAATGAAATCAGTAGATTGAAATTAATTAAACGCTACCATTGTAATTCAACAAACCAACTTGAGAACTCTAATGAACAATTGTACAAATAACATCCTATTTCTTTGTAAAGTGTTAATAAATTATTATCTATTGAATATGAATATTCTTACCTATTGAATGGAATACACCGGGTAAACAACAATCACAATTTTAAATTCGTTAATCAGACACAAATCCAAGCAACAGTACGATAATCTAAAGGCGTTGTCTACTACTAAAAACGAATCATATAAATAAATGAAACTTTTATCGTTAACATAAAAACCATTATAATATACTTTTATACATTTTTAGGACTATATAATTATGTGTAAATTAACTTTCAACTCTTTTAAGTTGCATTACTCTTATGTCTTGTAGGTAAAAACAATTTGAAATGTATTATCATACAAATAAAATACTTACATTTATATCTTTATTTAAATATTTGAAAGTTTATTCGACTGTTATCCTTTAATGCCATAAATAGGTTACTTACTTTTTATGTCTCCGTTAAGGGACCGCGTTATACACAGAGGGTATGACTGCATAACGGGTTAGCGGGCGCCTACTCCCTTTTTATTTACTATTAACCGGGCAGACTATCTAATAAAAATTCAAAGCTCGGACGATGGTAACGACAAACGACGTGATCTTTTTTTTACCGTATTTTCGATAAATGTAAATTTTTATATATATATATATATATATATATATATATATATATATATATATATATAATCGATCGTGCTAAAATAAATAAAATATAATTAAATCTACACACCATTCTAGAAAATTAAACGTTCTATTAAAATAAGAAAACATTATGCTACAACAAAAAATTAAAAACTAATGAATCAAACTGCAGTCAATAACCTACGGTATGTTGCCTTATCTCTTTACTGTTTTTCTTTGATCATTTTGCTACACTGATCTCTATATATAAACTGGATAGAAGATCATTATGACGTAAAATACAACTAAGTTTTCAATACTGAAGCATACTCCAGCGCTCCAGAATGAGTGGCTGGGAACTAAATAAAACCACTGTACGCTTGCGCGACTGTAATTGTGATGGTAAGGCCCTACTCTTATACTTACCTCTGCACATGCACCGTTTCATTTTATTTATTTCTAGCCGCTCATTAGGTGACGCTAGTTTAAGCTTCAAATTTTACCTATTCCAGTACATAGGATCCTCTCTCCAATTAAATAGAGATCAGTGTTTTGCTGTGTAACTTCAGTTTATAATCTTATATTTACGTTTAAAAAATAAATATTCTTAGAGTAAATAAGACATAAAAATAATTAACAATATAAAACATAAAATTCTATTTATTTTTTTAAATATATTTAATTTAGAATATATTTTCTAATAAATGTTTATACCCGTAGTTAGATGACTTACAACCAATCGGACTTTTATTAATCTATTACAATATTAAATACTACGAAAGATCGATGCGTATTTAAAGATGTTTAGCATGTCAAGCGTTAGAGATATAAACATCCTTTATTTATCGTACATTACGACTGATGCTTATTGACGCATCTGAAAGTTAGAATACTCGTACGTCTTCTAAAAACAAATAATTTATGATATTAAATTTTTACTAAAGATCTATAAAATTCTTGCTTCATATCTGGGTTGATCAGTTACGTTATAAAGTGCCGGGTACACTAATGAATAATAAATAAAATGTTAGATTGTTGTTTATTCATTAGTTTTATTTTTAGTATTCTTTTTTATATTACTAAATATCACACTATAATTTACATTCTAAAAGGTTAATGATTAAACATTTTTTAAAACTATTAATTAAAGTTATTTTTTGTATGTTTAGGTTATTATTTTGTTTATTTTTTTTTTGGCATACAGGACTGTTTCCCGTAATGCTGCTAAAATGGTTTCGGGCATCCCTCCTGTTCTTCTGAGGGCTCAAATGCTGTACAGGGTGTGTAACAAAATGCCCAAAGTTGAGGCTAGACAAATCCTTTTGAGAGATTGGCAGGAAGTCTGGAATGCTTCTGCTACGGGAGAATGGACAAGGCGCATTATACATAGCATTGATCTGTGGGTTCAGCGTGGTTTTCGGGAAGTGGGATTCTACCTCTTCCAGCTGCTAACCGAGCATGAGACGTTTGAAGGGTACCTATGCCGATTTGGTAAATGAGCTACCTCTATTTGTAGATACTGCGAATCACAGGACACACCGAACCACACCATATATCACTGTTGTAGGTGGGACGGTGTTTGACAGGAGCTGAGTTTGACCCGGCTTACTCCAGGCAGGACTATGGCTATATGATTTCCAGTCGGCAGGCCTAGGGAAATGAGCTGATCTTTGTCTTCAATATTGATTTTGAAGACAATCCCGTGACGATTGGGACCTCGATCGTGTGTAACTGTATGTGTGTTTAGTTAGGGAGAACAGCCTCGATCTGGAGAGGATGGTTCGCCGAAATGGATTGTTCTTGATGAGGGATCGGAACCCCTTGTGGTAGTTTTTGAATAATGACAACTGGAAGCTTTATAGCCTAATATAGGATCACTGCTAAAAAACTACACAGGAAGTGGGGTACTCTAATTGGTTGTTTACTAATATAAAATAAAGATCCGACCGGCAGCCCCACCTACCATGCCTGTAGGTAGGAAGGGCTGTAAGAGTAGAAAGGAAACCCATTACGCTGTTCTGTGCTTAATTGCGGGTCTGGGGTAAGGGAGTAAGGAAAAAAAAAGTTATAAGTTTTAACTCACCGGGTTGGTCTATTGGTGAACGCGTCTTCCCAAATCATATTCGGAAATCGAGAGTTCTAAGATTCAAGTCCTAGTAAAGGCAGATACTTACATACGGATCTGAATATTATATCGTGGATACCGGTAGTCTTTGGTGATTGGATTTCAATTAAACACACATCTCAGGAATGGTCGAACTGAGACTGAACAAGACTACACTTCATTTACACTCATACATATCATCCTCATTCATTGTCTGAAGTACTAAACAAAAAGAACAAAAAATAAATAATTAAAATAGCAATAACAATCATTTACATAAAAAAATCTTAATAAAAAAGGAAAAGAACCAAAAAGAGTATAAACATTTTTAAAAAACCGCCAACGGTGGTTTCAGAGGCTAAACAGAAAATGAAAAGAAAAACCACCAAAGTAACCCACCGGGCTAGTGGGTAACTCGTCATCGCAAATCAACCATTTACGATGTCGAGAGTTCTAAGATTGAAATCCTAGTAGAGGTAGTTACTTTTATACGGACTTGAATACTACATCGTAGAGACCGGTGTTCTTTGGAGGTTAGGTTTCCTGATGTGTGGAATTAACCACACATCAGGAATAGTCTACCTGAGATTGTACAAGACTACACTTCATTTACATTCACACACATCATTATCATTCAACCTCTGAAGTAATCTTAAGGTAGTTCCAGAGAGTAAACAGAAGAAGAGAGAAACTATCAAAGTACACCGGTATCCACTGTATAGCAATCAAATTCGTATGATAGCAACTAAGTTTTACTAGGATATAGATTTAAATAAAATAAATCTGTATTACTAGATGTGTGATAGCACAAATGCATCTAATTTTATTAATAACTAGCAGACCAGGGAATGCTTCGCTATTCCTATGCATATATATATATATATATATATATATATATATATATATACAGAGAGAGAGAGAGAGAGAGTGAGTGAGAGGGAGTGGGAGAGAGAGAGTTTAAACGAACACAATTGAAAATTTGTGAAATTTCAAATTGAAAAATTCAAATTTTACCTTTCACTTATTCTCCTTCCATTTTTCCCTTTCCAACTTCTCCCTTGCCCCTCTCCCAGTTTCCTTTTTACCCTTTCCCGTTTTCCTCTTTTATCTTTCCACTTTTCCCCGTTTTCCATTTTCTTTTTTTTCCCTTTTGCCCGCGCGTAAATCGGTCCATTAGTTTTTTGGTCTTTAGCGGACACACATAAGAACATGCCTATATATATAGAAAAAAAAAGTCTGTTTGTATATTTGTTTCGTAAATATCTATCTCTACGCCGGCCCCACCTAGCGGGTATAGTTTTTGCAGAAATATTTCTTTTCGCGTAACTAATATTCATATTCTGAATATGAACCAAATCTGTCCATAAATATAATTTTTGTAAATATCTCAAACCCAGCGCCATCTAGCGGGTTCATTTTTGCAGAGATAATTCTTTCCATGTAAGTAACATGTATTCTGAATATGAGGCAAATCGAACCATAAATACAATTTTTTCGAAATATCTCGACACCAGCGCCACCTAGCGGGTCCAAACTAATTCAAAAACCTTCCCTGGCATGTGTCCAACTATTCCCCAAAGTTTCATTGCTATCGGAAGAACGGTTTAGGAAGGTATAAGAGACATACAGACAGACAAACATTCATTTTTATATATATAGATATATTAAGAAAATATACTAATATAATTGTGAACAGAAAGGAAAGATTAATAATAAGGAAAGTCAAATAATTATTTAATAAATTAAATACTTTTTACAGCAATACAGAATTCACTATTGAGTGAAAAACTAATAATGAATGTCTTAAATATTTAAATGTTTATTATTTACATATAACTAATCCAACACAGCGTAAGTAGCGTTGCTTGAAAAATATTCTATGAACATAAATATTAGAATCGTTTAAATATTAAAGTAATTTAATTGTGAGAACAAAAAAAATTTGTTGTAGAAATAATAAAGGATATTGTTATAATTATTCTATTTTAGATAAATTATTATTTGTTTAATTATTATGAAATAAATTCTAATTAGAAGACTTAAATTTAATAAGCTGATAAAATTTTAATTGCTAAAAAAATTATATACCCGAGGTCAATACTAAATTATGGTTTGGTTATTTAAAGGTGACGGAATGGCCATATGAATAATTTTTTTTATTTATTTTTACAAAATGAATAATAAAACCAAAAATAAGTTCTAATTCAATATATCTTTTTATAATCTCATTTATTAATTATTAAGCGATTGTATTAGAAAAGTTTAATCCGTTGCATTTTCAGTTAAAAATGTTAGCTCCAAAATTTACATAAAAAATAAATATGATTTTAGAAATAAGGTGGGCATAAACACATAACAATTTACAAATTTTGAGATTGTATTTACAAATATTTTATTACTATAAAAATATACAGAATTCAATGGCGTTTAAATTGATATAATTTATTTTAAAAACGAAGTACATTAAACATCCACCATAATTTCTAAATACTGTTCTAATTTACCTTAAGGAAATGAACAACTTATTGTAAAAAGATCCTGGAAGGCCCTTTAGCCTCTTTTAATGTGCTATTTCAGTTCAAATATATTGGTCAGCCACGTCTAGAAAACTTTGCGTTTCAAATATTTCCAAAGGCAAAAATCCCTTAGCGAATTAGCAAAAGGTTTATCAGTTGACGTTACTATACCAAAGAATAAGAAATCTAAAGAACATTCTTATAAATGAAAACGTGCTTCCAACCACTTTGTTGACGATAGTACAGTTTTTTTTTTGTTTTATCTCCGGGATCACTGGTAGGTATCGCTTCAGAAAATGAGATGAATTATTTGTAGTGTGTGTAAAAATGCCATGCCTACCGGGATTCGAAGCTGGGAGCTTCGGATGAAAGGCCGAGACGTTACCACTCGCGCCACGGAGGCTGACGATAGTACAATATTGTTGAAACCAAATTCAGCAATTTATTGTCTTTCATTGTCATTCAATTGGTTCGATACAAAAATGTTCCACCATTGTACAGCGTTCACTATTGACGATTACAGAAACATCATAATCTTTATTCGAAAAAGAAAATTCCAGTAAATATGAAGTCATACTACACCCAAAAACATTTTTCTAGTGGGTAGTGGGTTTTGCTTTGGGTACCAAAAATTGCCTGTCCGATGATGATAGCTTTGCTTGTTTACAAAACCGTTCAGATGAAAATGGACTTTTTGAGACGTTACAAAATAATCAAGATTACTGAAATTTTTATCATTAGTGGTAAAAGAACTTCTCAAAAGTTTACTCTTGTTGTATTTTCTTTCTCTCTGTTAATTTGTGAACAACTAGAAGTTTATATCAATCGCATTTCAGAATACGGTGAAGTACCGTGGTGTGGCGTTGAGCTGACGGGTGATGACAACTTGCACCTTTACATTTTCAGTCATACAGACTGATACAAAACGATCAGGTGGTTTTGAATCTTGCACTGACCTCTCTTCATGATATTTTTTAATGCACAATAACCAGGAATTTCTAAAAGGCATGGTTTCTGTATTAAAATGATTTCAAAATTCTAACTGAGTAGCTTTAACAGAGTTAGTATTAATAAGCAAATTTATTGCCAAAAAAAACAAAACAATATGGCAAAGAGTGTACTATGATCAATAATTCTTAATAAGAATTCTCCGGAGATTACTACTATAAAATTGACGCTCGGGAACTATGCGGCGATCAATTGGGATTAAAAAACCAATCAACTGTTATTTATCCAATTCAGTATTTTAAATAAATATTTTGAGAATATAGATTCAAATGAAAAATTCATACATCGAAATATTTTTTTTGTCTTCAGTCATTTGACTGGTTTGATACAGCTCTCCAAGATTCCCTATCTAGTACCAGTCGTTTCATTTCAGTATACCCCCTACAACCACATCCCTAACAATTTGTTTTACAATTCCACACCGACATGAGACTATATATGCAATAAATTAATTGACTTAAGCTGAATTACCTCGGTGAAAAGTACATGGTTTGATGAGTGAATATAAATTTGTGGAAATGTGAGTAGATTATAGAAAATGTATATTTTAAATTAAATTTTCTTATGGGAATTTTAATAGTTTGACAATTCATTATCGTATAATATACATAATTTTATATTTTATAATGAGAATAATAATGGAATCTTAATATTATCAGTTATTAATAATTTGTAATTCTATTAGCTTTGACTTTTTTTATTGTAATTCGAAGATTTTTATTTCTGTTTTTATTTACCGATTACTGTTGAGTACATTTATTACAATATTTTTATTTGAACAATTAGGCACTGCTGATGAAATTACTAATTAGAATTTATATTTTTTAGCTGCTGTTACTGATGTATAAATTTTTTTGTGATGGGAAACTAAATAAGAAATTTTCGTTTCCTAAACGAGTTATTACGTACATTATTGTATCTATTTTACGGGTTGTATTATTTAAAAATTATGCCGGCCTCCGTGGCGCAAGTGGTAGCGTCGTGGCCCTTCATCCAGAGGTCCCGGGTCCGAATCCCGGTCAGGCATGGCATTTTCACACACGCTACAAATCATTCATCTCATCCTCTGAAGCAATACCTAACGGTGGCTCCGGAGTTAAACAAAATAAAGTAAGTATTTAACAAATAAATAAATTTTAAATTGTAGGCATAATTTAATCATAAATATTTTCGCAATATTATTTCAAAAAAAGCTGACAACACAGCAGTAGGACTTTCCCGTCACGGAACTAAAGCCGCGTTCCGGGTAAGTCTTACAACTATGTGTGGGTTGTTTCTGAAGCACGGCTTATACAAACGACGATTGAAAATATTTATCATTTTATTTAAATATATTTTTTCGTTTAATTCAATGATTCTAACTAAAGCGCTCGCGCATACCGTATTTAATTTCTTTGGGTGAGACGTACTCGCAGCGACGATCGGCACTAACTCTTTTTTTTAACCCCCAAAATACGAGTAACTCGTTCTCGCCGTTTAAACTTAACACAGTTACTTCCGAGTACCGGGACGGTCGTCTACCCCTCTAGCTAGTCACAATCAGTGGCATCTCATCGGGGTCTCGATAGCCTCATCAAAGCACGGTCCGTAGGGAAAAAGTAATTTCCCACAGGGTAAAAAGGAAATTCCAAAATGGCGGGCTATGACTCTAATGCTCCTTGTGATGACAAAGGGTTACTAATGACACAGTATGCTCACTTAGCCATTAGTTTAGAGCATTTTTTGGGGTGGGATAGGATTTTGCAAAATTTTATTGCAAATACTGTTATTTTTTAATTGTTAACAAACGTATAAACCTTAATTAGGTGAAACTAATATAACCTTAATTAGGTGAAATCTCGAAATACTGAGGGTAACCTTGCTCTACAGCCTCATTCCTTTGATCTTTAAAGTTGAAAATTTAATGACATCAACACCCCATATATATGTAAGTAATCTGACCAAGATATCAAATCAGTTGAGTAGTTCTGGAGATATAAACACCAACATCAAACACACACACGCATGTATATACGAACCTTAACAAACGGAAAATTTCCGGTTTTTTGGAATCCTTAGGGGTCAAAATGAAAAGAACCGATAAAAACCGCACATGTCCAAATTTGACCGATTACAATACTTTCCCTTGCAAAGCTACGGCTCTGCTATAGCGCTATCTAGACGGGAAAGTATAAAGCTATAAAATAAAAACTGAATGTACATCAAAGTTATTAAGAAAAAAGTCAATTAAAGACAAAAATAACAATGAAGTTCACAGATTTGACTATTAAAAGTAACAAATTTTATTCATTTAAATTTGGAATTAAAAATGATAATAATGAAAATAATTTAATAGATAATAAAAATATTACTAATATATATATATATATATATATATATTAGTAATAATATTAATTATAAATATATATATATATATATTTAGGTAATAAGCAAAAACTTAACTTTAATAAATCGGTTAAAAGTTTTGGGCTTTTGAAATACTCGTAATACATTTACTACCAAGTTTATAGAAAACAAGAACATATATTTTAGTAATATCGGATTAATCAGCTAACAATTTGTATTCGAAATGAAGTCTTGTGTTTACAAGTAGTAAAATATATTTATTAAATATAAACAGTGAATGAATTCACAATTTACATTAAAGCTGAATACATTTGATTATCCTTTAGCAGAGAAGTTTGTTTGATATATATTATTTATTATTAAATTTAAGTTTTATTTGTTTCATTTATAATTTATTTCATCATTCGTTTTAAGTATTCTGACAAAAACAGTTACCAACGTTTACAATGATAATATATTTATTAGTGACGTTATACATGTATTACTAATCCCGAACGAATAATAACTGCCTTAGGTTATTATCGTCATATAGCAATATATTATAAAACACAAAATAATAGATATATCGTAGTATGAACATTACCTTAATAATAAAAAAAAAGTTGTGAATGAAAGTTTAATGCTCATTTTTATTTTTGAGCACTTTCCAAGAATTTCTGCTCAGCAATTACGAAATACATTTAAAAAAAATGTCTATAACATTTTTTGTGAACGTTGGACCTTGTAATGTTAACATTTGCAAAAACACGATACCCAAAATTTTGACCGATCGATATACTTTTCCTTTGTAGCTATGTTGTTGCAGCAACACAGTTGTAGCCGATAAAGTAACGATATTAAGAATATATAACAACTTTTTATCACCAAAATATAGTTAAAATAAAAGAAAAATAAGATAAATAATAATAAAAAAAATAAAAATAAAAGAAGAAGCCTTGAGGCTTAACTAAAACAAGAGGATAAACACACTTCACGTAATATAAATTAAATTGTAATGTACTGGTGTTTGTTTTAAAACGCAATCCAACAAAAATACTTTTTAGAAGTTAATAGAATCATTTCGGAGGAGGTTGTCTACCTATTATTGTTTTACAATCAGATAATATAATCTTCTATTTATTTTTTGTGAACAGTTTTTTTATTTTCTGTTATCTATCTTTTTTTATCAAGAACCAATAGGTTTGAACACGGAAGAAAGGATTTTTTATTATGAAAACTTACTTAACAACTAAACCTTATGTTTTGTACCAAGAAGCTTTTCGATTTCAGTTCACCGGTAAGAATGTACCAAGTAGATCTTCAATTCATCGTTTGATAAAGAAATTCAGAGGAACCAGTTCTATTTACAATCAAACACATAGCTGTAAACGTTTAGTACTTAAACACAAAACATTGGAAGATGTTAGGGGGTAAAGATTTTTAAAATTTTTCTTTCTTTTTCCTGTTTAGCCTCCGGTAATTACCTTTCAGATAATAATTCATAGGATGAATGAAGATGATATGTATGAGTGTAAATTAAGTGTAGTCGTGTACAGTCGAAGTTCGACCACTCCTGAGATGTGTTAATTGAAATCCAACCACCAAGGAACATCGGTATCCACGATCTAGTATTCAAATCCGTGTAAAAATAACTGACTTTACTAGGACTTGAACGCTGGAGCTCTCGACTTCCAAATCAGCTGATTTTGGAAGAC
Organism: Lycorma delicatula; assembly: GCF_047948215.1. Taxonomy (NCBI): domain Eukaryota; kingdom Metazoa; phylum Arthropoda; class Insecta; order Hemiptera; family Fulgoridae; genus Lycorma; species Lycorma delicatula. The sequence continues at coordinate 208,058,495 of NC_134456.1, read as the reverse complement.
GTGTTCATCACTAGACCAACCCGGTAGATTAAAGCTTTTTAAACTAGCCTTACAAATCATTACGACAACTTGCGTAACGAAAAACAATATTTCAGTATAGTGTATTTAAAGCTACCCGGCTACTTAACTTAAACCCAAACCGAGATCACGTAACGCATGATTTACACGCAGTTTATTTTAATGCTATTAATGTTTAATCAGTTTGTTCAGGACAGCATTAAAGTGTCGGATAATGTATTACGTACAGACGAGGCTTGGACGAACCTTCTTCAACACAAGCTTTAGTGGTATCAATTAAAGTGTCTTTTTTCGATCTGAAAGAGCATACGTAAAACAATCTCTTGTCTCTCTCTGCATATACCAGCACAATCCCGTAGGGGAAGTGCCTTGTGACACTTACAGTCGCCACACCATCCCCCAATTCCTAGCCCTGATGGGCTTTAACGGGATTCATCTTTCCCCCTCTAACTTTTTACATCTCATAGTAATAAAACAGGCCTCGTTGGGATTCCACTGATGTAAATGTCTCGGTAGACATTTACATCGGTGATTTATAAATAAAGCTTTTGCCTTCGCTGCAGGCGTCATCTTAAATGTTCTACATCGTTGCCCTCTGAACTAGCTAACCAAGTAAGCGGAAACACAAATCGCGCCTAGTTCTACATTTTATAGATCCAATTCGCGTAAATGGCTCGTATATTCGAGATAGCGTAACGGGGACTTACGACCAGAAGTCGTTGCCACCTTATCGCCGCGCTGAAGTGGGTGCCCGAACAGATCTGAGCCTATCACTTCGTAGGTAATTTGGATGAATTAGCCTTAATTAAAACTGAAGCTATCGTTGCTTAAACAATCAATCAGAAAACGCTAAGAACTGCGGAAGGTTCTTACTTACTTCCTGCGGAAGGTTACTTACTCGACCACAGATTAAAACACAAGACTAAAGAAGGCTCGATTGCAACGTAACTTTGCCTGCATCAAAGGACCTAGTTTCTCTGCATATACCACCGAAAATCCATTGATTCGGTAAGACTCTTTCTCTATTATATTTTATTTTGAAGGAAAAGCATTTTCATCGATTTCCACAGTCAAGCCGGCAACTCCTATTTTCTACGGATTCTTCTACAAATTATCAGCACAAATTTCTTCATGTAAATAGTTTTTCCAGTTGGTTAAACTTCCCGTTTTGATGTCAATTTCCTTTAACAGAAATTGGTTGTCGTATGTTTATTAATCCAAATTTAATAATACTTTTCAAGAGTCAACTAATTTTTAATTTTTTTTTTTTTAAGAAACTGCTTTGTGACATCTTCGATAATCAACGAATTTGCTTTTAATGGGAATTTAATGTCATTTGATTTTTTTTTACAAATTCTTGTTGTCTAAAGAATTTTCTTTTTTTGTAAAAAAAAATCTTTGTAAAAAAAGGCTGAAACAACCTTTTCAGTAATATTAATATTGCAAACAAGCCAAGCAAAAGTGTGCGGTTTCATAATTATTAAAACCGTAAAATCTACACAAAAAAAAAGAATCATAATTGATAATCCAATTTATCAAATAGTAAAAACCTGGAAAAATAAAACAATAATTCATTTGTAAAGTACATAGCTATTTCTTACGGAACTGCAGGTAAAATTTCCCTGATTCCTGGAAAAATGGAAAATATTATCTCTGCATTCCTACTTCCCTGTCCACTCATTTTATAAGGAGGAAAGGAGGTGAAAACGAATTTTTAAACCGAATTTACAAATAATATGCTAAAGAATGATTGGTGAAAAATTTTAGCTGTGAAATTCCGATAACAGTTCCGATTTAAAGAAAAATTTAGTTGATAGAGTAAAATATATGTACCGTATCTATACTTTCACTGTACTTAATTTAACAATTCGTATAGTTTTCTTGTTGCAACCACTACAATAGAATTTATTGCTTTAATAATTCATTTTCATGCCAATAGATAAATCATTTAATACTTGATTAGTAAATGAAGATAATTCATATTCTCGCCTTTATGAAATCTTAATAATTTATCTAGTGTTACTTTAAATTTTGACTTACATAATTTACACGAGAGTTATAAACATTTGAAATATTAAATTTAAACTACTTTTCCATTGAATTATAAAATTATTATTACAAGAGATTAAAAAAGAGAAAGAATATTTAAAAGAATATGTAATAATAAATTATTATCTAAAAATCTAACACTTTTATTTAGAAGAAAAATAACTCTTTTGTTTTTACTGTGCCCAACGGACAATGAATATAACATAACGGAACGAGTACATTAAAAAAGTTGAAAGAATGAATGCAACTCCGTATAACTCAAGTTATCAAGAAAATTAAATTCCACCAACAAAGCATTCTATTTAGCGTAAATAGGGCATGTCAATAAATTGGTAACGTGTTCGTTTTTCTTATTCTTTCTTTTTACAAACAGGAAAGAATAATTTGAAATATTTACAGATATTTCTTTCTTTTTTGTTTTCTATTTGAATACCAGAAAACTAATTCAATTTTTCATAATAAATATCTATTTTTTAACACAGTTTAAAAACATCATATTAAATATAGTAAAAATAAACTCGTAATATATATATATATATATATATATATATATATATATATGTGTGTGTGTGTGTGTGTGTGTGTGTGTGTATGTTTTCCTAATTTGGATATTGCTATATGTTAAACTAGTGAACAATAAGCAACCTCTCCCTCGCACCAAAGGGTGGTGAGGATGATATGTATGACATTTTAATAATAAGGTGTAGTTTTGTTCAGACTCAGGATGAACATTCCTGAGATTTGTGGTCTCCGGTGTCCACTGTCCAATATTCAAATCTGTATAAAAGAAACTAATCTTTACTAGGATTTGAACATAAGAACGTTTGACTTCGAAAATCAGCTGGTAAATCACTGATTTGCGATGACATGTCAACCACAAGACTAGCCCGATAACATACTAATATGTAACATATTGTTTTATATATATATATATATATATAATTGTAATAAAATTACAGCTGATTTTTGCAAAATTTTATACAAAAAAATTTATTTTGGTCGGCAAGCAAGTTATCCTATACAAACCTATACATTTTTTTATTTTTTTATCTCCGGGACCACCGTTAGGTATTGCTGCAGAAGGACACGAGATGAATGATTTTGTAGCGTGTGAAAATGTCATGCCTGACCGAGATTCAAACTCAGAACCTCCGGATTAAAGGCCAAGACGTTACCACTCTTGAATTTCATTATCTCAGATGACTGAAAAAATTTTTCCCTTATTTTGTCATTGTAAATAAAACAATTATTATAATTAAAATTTCCCATCTATATCTCAATCGATGAATTAATTAATTTTTTTTTTTTTTTTTTTTTTTGAGGCACCAATTTGTGTATCACTTACTAAAATACGGCAGGGCCCATATTTACGCGTTATATTTTTCAAATTATATATTCACAGAAATTAAGCTAGAAATTTTCAATCCAAATATCTTTAATAGAAAGTTTATGGATTGAAGAGAGAAACGTTTTATACCAGGGTGGTCAAGTATAGAAGTTTTGGGAATAGCTTTTAAAACCATTTAGTTAAATGGTGCATCTGTTCTTACTACTCTTGTTTGAATGACTACTTAAACCAAACATTTCGTGACGATAGGTTCAACATATTCAAGTAAAGTAGGTGCATCCCAACCCCTGTAGGAAAATACATCTGCCTTGTGACGATTTCGATCGCCACACCACCCCTCCGTTCCCATCCATGATGAACTTTACCGGAGGTCGTCTTTTAGACTCTCTAAACTTGATAACACAACACAGTAATCAGTTTGGCCTCTGTCAGGATGCCACCGATGCAAATGTCTCAGCAGACGTTTTCATCAGTGTATTTACACAAGTTACTAGCACCTTCGTATGACCTCTTCCAACCGGGACCACCTACCATAACTTACAACCCTCAACTACCAAATTAACCGATTCGCGGAAGCGCGATCCCCGCGCCTTTGGATAACATTGAGTTTTAAACAAAAATTCTTCAAATATCTTACTTCAATTAGATTATTCACTATTCATTGATCACCTAAAGATCAATGCTTCAGTGAATATTTAAACATTAAAACGCTATCCTCATACCAACAAAACAAGTTTTGATCGAAAAAACGACAACTTTGTAGTAAACTGAACACCAATCTCTATTCAACTTTCCTTGACTTTTTCTTTTGGAAAAAATCATATAATTAATTTTTAATTTTTTCATAAAATTAAAAATTATTTTAAACAAGATAATTTAATTATTGCAAATATTATCTGTTTCATATTATTTAAAAAATTTTGAAAATTATAATTCAGGTATATTTTCTATTTAAGATTTATAAATTATCCCCCCATCATTCCTAAGAATAACTAATTTCTCTATTTTCAAAAATACAAAATTTATGATTCAAGGATAATGATTATTGCATGTTAATAATCCAAAAATGGCGAAGCATTCCGCCTGTGTGTCTAACAGCAACCGCAGACGGTAAGTCTGTCGTAGACATGTGTCCATTATGGAGTGGGTGATGAGACGAGTTTGTTAATGATACAAATTGACTGAATTTTCTTGAGTCGTGATACTTGGAAGTATCGTGTTGAGCTGTATGTTTTATGATAATTCATTTTCAGTTTTTCTTTATTTCTTGTGTACTCCTGTTTATGTATGTATTATCTTGTGTTGTATTTGCATTTGATCGTGCATATACGTAGCATTTCAGGTGTAACGTTTTGTATTACTGATTTAATGTTACTATGTTAATAGTTGCCTATGTTGTTGTTCATGTATTTTGTTTATTATGTATTATTTTGCGTAGTGTATGTTTTATATATATGTATATAAAATGCATAATTGTATAACATAGATTTGTGTAATATGTAATTGTCATATAAGTTAAATATTATTTGTAATGTATTCTGCATGCTGTTTGATCACAATTGTTTAATATATTTGATACACTGTCATGTGGAGCACTGCATTACAGCGTATGAATGTGTGAGTAGTCGTAACACCCTCTTCCTGAAGAAATGCCACACTAGCGGTACCAGAAAGGGTGGATACCCAGGGGTGGAGGTTTAGTTGGTTGTGCGCAGGTATACAAATGCATACTCATAACATCTTGCGGCACCTGTTAGCGAGCCCGACGCTGCTTAGGCGTCCGTAAATAGGATTCCTCCACCTCTATAAAAAAATCAAAAAAGAACAAAAAAAGTTCTTCATTTATGCATATTAATTAGTTAAAATTAAGTTTTTATTTTTACTTAATTATGCAGGCGATTTGATAGACATGAATTTAAAAAATAAATTTCCATTTAAAATAAAATTAAAATTAGTAGCAATCTAATATAATTTTACTAATATTTTTGTTAGTTTGATTTTTCAAAACTATAAAATTACTATCTCGTCTACATTTATTATTAATAAAATATAATACTGTAGATTCAGTTTCTTTTTAAACGAATTACATTCAGCGCAGTTACCGCTGTAAATACATGCTTAAAATTACTTACTATTCGACATTAATGTCAGATCAAATTTTCCAGTTTTTTTTTTCTTAAAATGATTATTACTTTTACATAGACCTAATTATATAGGACTATTTTGATGAGAATTTTATATAAGCCTATACTAAGCATATTTGTTACGAAACTTTCCTAGTTTTTAATAAATGTTGATGAACTGATATCTGAAATATATTTGTACCGAAATAACTCTGTAATTTTTCCCACCTTCCTGATAATCTACGCCTTAACATGTTATGAAACTATTGAAAGAATTGTTGTATTTTTTTTTTTTTTTTGAAATGTTACTAATTATTAATTATTTTAATTAGATTTATTTTATACATTCTATTTACCCTGTAATTTTTTTAATTCAGTAATGTAATCATTTTTAACGCAGAATCTTTGACAATAATTTTTATCCTACTATTAGGCCGTAATATTTTTCAAAACCAGTTTTTCTAGTCCAATTACATTATTCTCAACTATAAACCACCGACATCAAGTTGTGCTGTATCTCATAAATAAACAAACAAACAAATCGGTGCTTATTATATGGATCGTGTTACTAAATAAAAATTATTTTGGTATTTTTAACTTTTATTTTAGTCAATTTGTTAATTAAGAAAATATATAATTTGAATATATTTATGATATAATTTCGTAATACGGTTACGTATATAGAAAATACAGCTCTAGTTTAGTGCCAGAAATAATTTAATAATACAGAATGTTTATAAAAAACTTACTCGGTTTTCAAGTATTATTCAAATAACACTATACTTAAAGTATTACTTATAAGTATATATTCTGAAAGTAAACTCTGAAGTTTTTTGTTGAATACACTTCGAAATGTGTACCACTCGTTGCCCTGTACACGTACAGACATAATCCAGCTCTTCCCAAGTATTCGTCAGCATGTCGGGTGTATTGATGCTACTACCCCAACAATCCTCTCCTGTAGGTGGTTGATGTCACGGATTTTCTACAAATAAACAATGTTTTTCACATGTCCCCCACAAAACGAAATCTAGTTGGTGTCCTCAGCTAGTCAGTCAACCGATTAGTCGAAGTCTGTCTCCGCCCACCACATGCCGAATAGAATAAGAATTTTACGGGGACCAACATAATTTAGCTTACAGTGTAAAAAACGAAATCGATCGCTGCGGAATAATTTTTATATTAAAGTACAAGTATTCGAGTAAAACCTGTGAAAATTTCAGACCTTAATATTGACAAATGAGATCGTCGAAATTTTTTGAAAAAAAAAAATTATCTTGGTTCCAGTAGATCGTAGAGCAAAACGTTTTGTTTTTAAATACGTAGAAAAATGGCAGCTATCGATTGGCAGTAATGACATTTCGATGGAATTCTAACTTTAAAAAATAATTTAAGTTTTTCAACCGAAAAAAAATTCAATCTTTCAGTCGATTTTTCGAATATTTTCAATTGATTTGGAATACGCGCACTATTTGAACAGGTTAGTACAACTCTTAAAGAAAGTTTTAAACCCCAAATGGGTTACGTAAGTGCATTACAGTATGAGTTATTCGAATTTTAACAAAAGTATTTTATTCGAAAAAATCGATTTCTGCAAAAACTATGGAATATTTGGAAACGTCAAAAATCTTTTTTTCATTTTAAAGATATGTAATTGAAGAAAACGTTATTTTCACCGGTTTTTTTTACAATAACTAATTTATTTGTTGATCAATTGACACGGGACAGAACTTAACATTTTTGTTTCAAAACGTTCTACAACTTTTATTTATAATATCTTTATTTTAAACGGCTAGTTATTCTAAAACGAAAAAACTGTTTTTCGCCAACTTTGGAAACGTTTGAAAAACATTTTGAAAACGATGCGGAAAAATGAGAAGGTGGAAAAGTAATTTATTCAACTCTACGGAATTTTTCCTAATTTCTACATGACTTACCTAACGGAAGTTAATTTTGACATGTAAAAACCTAAATTGATTTGCCTAAAAAGTTGTATCTCATACGCACGTAGTCTAAGCCTTTTACGCACCACTTTGTACGCTGTAAATTTAGGTATTGTTAACTTTAAACTGCGCCTTGCTAATAACTTTTTCGGGCTACGTGTACATGATACTCAGGTCCGTTCGTTCCATATTCTATTTAGATTAGGTCGGCCTGCATGGTAATTTCCCCTTTAAGACACTGCCTGTTTCCTTAATGAGACTAAGCCAGTGGAGTGTTATTTTATTCATAGCCGCGGCACCGTTATATTCGCATCAATAAGTAGACTGAACTGTCATAACCGATCTTGTTTCGTTAAACCAAATCACGTACTGAGTTTTCTGCTCTGTATGTCATCGTGAATGAGAGTGAGACGCCGACCAGATAGCATTGAAGGTCACTAAGCGGTGCCAAACACGACGAATATTTGCGATGAAAAACTTCATAATATAACGAAAAATAATATGAAAACCGGATGCTTTTAACTGATTCCATTATTTCATTATGATTTTTTGGAACCAGAGAGTTCTTTTATAAACACTCACTATTTACACTGCTAAAAGTGACGGGATATTACTTTTTGCAACATGCTGAGTCTACTATTGCTACAAACAAATATTACTTTCTCATCTATGTACAATACTTGTTATATTAGAATAGTTCTAAATATCATTTCATATATTAATTAAGTTTACATAAAAAATTATAATTTTTTATTACAGTAAAAAAATAAGCGGATGTTCATTAACAAGCACTGTTGTTAATTAATGAAGCTTATAAAAGTGACACTTAATGTTAAAAAAAGTTAAAAGTGCTATTTATAATACTAATGTTATTAATGATCTAACAGGAACAACTGAATAATATAATAGTGGTCTACTAATATCATCCAGCAACTTAATAATCCTATTTCATCTCACTAGAGCTTATTGGCAGACCACTGAATCAGTAAGTATTCTTTGAAGAATAAATCTGGTTTTAAGCAAGTTAAACGTAGAGTATTATTAAACTCTGAATAACAAACAGAAAAACTTACAGGGTTATTTATATTTTATACTCTTACACTGGAGATTGTTTAAATAATTTAATATAGCAAATTTTATAAAAATATTTATATAAATCAATTTAATTTTTGAGAATTAATCTTAAAATAACATCTTACTCGTCTATCGTTGTAGATATTTTTGGGAACAGGTTTATCAGGTTTATTTTTTTGCTGTATGTGCTCACATATTTATTTTAACTTCTATTGGCGCAGTGCGGGCCAATGGTGGGGCGCTGGGTGGCTGCAAACACGGCGACTCTCTCCGACTACTCCCACCCGTCTCTCTGTCGCTAGAAGCAGTTCGTGGTCAATTAATTTACAGATTATTTTATTTAATTTCTAACAGTAGATTATTTTTATTTACTTATTATTATTTTTTTCAATTTTCTTATTAATAAAAGAAAGGGATTATTAGTTAACATTTACCATTAAAAAAAGGATTCTTTATTTGGCGAAGAGAGTCGTTGGCACGCATCCGGCCGGCGCATCATGTGGCCCGCTCTGTGCTAATAGCAGCTGGACTGGCAATTAACACAACCTTACAAGAACATACACCAGACTAAACGAAGAAGACGGCGTCTTCAAGCCAATTGCGTTATCAATATGGCTAGCATTAAACATTATATTTTTATTAAAACCTATTATATTATATATCTACTCACTCTTTGAGCCTTTTTTAAATATAAAAACAGCAAAAATATTCTTTACACACTAATATTTCTTTACTTAAAATATTTCTATAAAATATTTAATATTCTCACAAACACGAGGACATGAACAGGTCGAAGGTCCAGCGGACTATGTCCTCTGGCTAAACGGTCGGGAGAGCAAAGCGAGCCCTGACCGGCCAGTATTTCATCAACGAAAGTCAAGGATAATTTATTAATGAGATAATAGAAACTTTGAGAGATTACAAATGCCATTCAGCTTTCTAATTACAAAATTACCAAGCTATCACAAAAATCATTTTTTAGGAGTAAAATTATCAACAAAAAAAAAGATCTCAATAAATAGATGCTTGGGACCAAAGTGGTAACCCCTCAGAAAATAAAAATTTCATATTATCAGAATTTAAAAAATTCGATGATTTAATTACTATTAAGTGATGTTTATATAATGCCGTTTAATATTTCATTATGAGAGTCGTTTATTAATTATAAATACAAATTGCAACAACCGAAAAATATTTCATACAATAAACCTTCACACTTTTTTCCTTCGGTAATTACCTTTCAGATAGTACTTCAGAGGATGAATGAGGATGATATGTATGAGAGTAAATGAATTATAGTCTTGTACACTCTCAGTTCGAAATTCCTGAGATGTATGGTTAATTGAAACCCAACCACCAAAGAACACTGACATCCACTATCTAGTATTCAAATCCATGTAAAAATAACTGACTTTACTAGGCCATTGAACGCTGGAACTGTCGACTTTCAAATCAGCTGATTTGGGAAGACGTGTTCACCACTAGACCAAACCGGTAAGTTAAAGAAAACCCTTCATACCTATAGTAAAGAAAATTAACGTCAATAAATGCTCAGATTTTCGCACAATAAGTTAAATGAGTCTTGTGCTTAAAGCATTCCTGCGCATCATCCATTAAATAATACATCAAAGGTAGGACGGTGAAATACATTTGATTTCCAAAAAGAACTGGGAACGAGGGTAGTTCTATTTAGATTGTAGGTCTTTGAATAAAGACCTAATAAAGACCTTTGAATATAGAGACGTAAATGTGACAGATGTAAATGTTTCTTACTATTCACTGACTTTGAAAATGGATTCGACAAGATTTGCATAATCATAAGATTCAAATTCTAAACTTCTCAGGAATTGACAAAAATTCCTGAGCTATTCTTTCTTGTCATCAAAAGGCTTGAGTTCGAGTCAATGGTGGTACAACTGAGGATATGGTTATAAGAAGAGGGGCGGAGCAGGGTGTTGTTATTTTAATCACGTTTTTTTTAATATCGATTCTAAATTTACGAGTAACAATATGAAAATACATCGTATATTCAAAAAAGGCCTTGACAAAGCACGAGGAAGGTATAAAGGTCAATGGCATTGAAAGTAGCAAGCAACCTTCTATATGCTAATAAGAATGTATTATTGGCAAAGACTCTAAAAGATATGAAAGAACTCTTAGATCGAATTTTTATTTCATGTAAAAAGTGTGCTTTAAGTCTAACACCAAAAATAACGAAAAAGGCTACGTGATCGTCAGTTCGAATCAGGTAAAAGGAATCATTTTACAGGCTGCAGACGTGACATTAGAAAGAGTGAAATAGTATGTGTGATTGGGGAATAGTACTAAACGTTGCTATCACAGTCTAGAAATAGATTGCAGAATTGAGAAGGGTAGATCAACCTAATTCCGACTTAAGAATGTGAAAATCACCAGACCTTTTACTGGGCCCGAGTACAAGAATGCTCAGATTGTACGAGTTTTCTTTCCTTTTGTATGAGATGGAATCGTAGACACTCACTGTGGCATTTATTAAAAAGATGAAAGTCTTCGAGATATATTATCGGCGTCGTCTAAAAGTGCGTTAGACGGACAGCGCAACTAATAAAACGATTCTAAGCCGGGTAATAAAACATAACAGAGATTGTGCAAACAGTTAAAATCCAGAAATTATCCCCTTTTTGTTACAACAATAAATATCCCAACCGCGTAGGAGGATGACACCTACCTTGTGACGTTACCGGTCACCGCACCACCGTCCCGTTCCAAGCCCTGAGGGGCTTTACCGGAGGTCGTCTTTAGACCCTCTAACTGATTACATCTCACAGTCATCAGCCAGGCCTCTCACCGATGTAAATGCCTCGGAAGACATTTGCATCAGTAAAATACATATAAAATATCGCCTTCGCGTAGGCCACATTCGCCTTCAGACCAATAGACATCCAGATAAATATTCCCTACATTTAGTTACCCAAAAAATGATACCAGAACATAATGAATTATCCAGACAGGCGGAGGACATCATGGCTAAAAAAAAAAATTGAGGCAGTGGTTTGAAATGTCGAGTGTATCTCTTTTCAGGAAAGCGATAAATAAAAATGATGATCGCCAACATGACAATCAACGTTCGCTCAGCGGACAAGGCACAAGAAGAAGAAGAAAATGGGGAATCAGTTTGACTTCAAGTTGGCACCCTTTACAGAAAACATCAGCTTTTCAAAAGAATTTCTTTTATTACTTCTTTTCTGTATTTAAAAATGCTGGCTCCGCTTGAAACGTGTACCGTGAAAGATTTTCACAGTGCTATGATAAGATGTTTATCATTAGATAACGTAAAACCGATCAAAATTCACTCACAGCTGGTAAAATCATGTTGTAAAAAAGTGAAATAACTATGCAAAATTTGAAAAGTGAATTGAATTGTTTAAATTGGGCAGAACAAGGCGTCACCGATTTTTTTTATTGATCGTAATGAAAGACCGGTGGAAGTTTCGTCTGACGCTTTATAAAATTGCATTTATCATCTTATTCGCAAAGGCGAGCGAATCAAAATTTGGGAAATCGCTGAAATGTATAGCCCTAGACTTAACCTTGTCTATTCTGTAATTCATGGTGAGCTGAATTACCTCAAAACTTATTCGAAGTGGGTTCTGGACAGTTAATTCAAAATCATAAAGACACCCGAATTTACATCAGTAGGGAACTTAAACCACGGTCTGTAACTGAGGGTTTTATAAATGCTTATAGAATGCTTTATAAATTGAATACTGAAATTTAGACTCATCATTATGAGCCGGAATCCAAACGTCATAGGTGTGGAATGGAAATCTCCCAGTTTGCCCGCCAGAAGAAATTCAGAACCTATTCGTCAGCCCGTAAAATGTCGCTAACGGTGTTTTGAGATAATAAAAACTAAATTTATTGCGATTATCTGGAATAACAACATACAATCAGCAACGAGTACTATTGCGACTTTTTTGGGGGCTAGAAACTAAAGTAAATCTGCAATAATTCCACCTTATTGCAGATTTACTTTAACGGTTCCACGTTTTAATTCTCTCTAAAAAGGCATAATTTTTCTACATGGTAACGCCATCCCCATTACACCCAAAAACCACGTGACTCTATTCAAATGCAGGTCGGGAGACAGGTGGACACACTTAGACATAGTAAGGCACTCACAGGTATAACTCCAAAGACAACAATAGACTACATGCTAAGAAGCGAGTCAAACTGGAATAATTTTGCTAGTTTTGTTAGACAAGTTGTTCTACAGAAATACTCCGATGAGAGAAGACAAGATGTTGGCTAGAATAGGACTGGGTGGACAGCCTTGCTGGTGAGGTCCAGCATGCTGCGGTGTGTTGGCACTGATGAGCCACCAAGGACTCCACGGGTAACAGTCAGGCAAGAGCACACTGAATACTGAAGGGACCCGGTACCGCGTCGCGGCGAACTGGGTCTGGCGTGGTGTATTAGTATTGCCCTTTTGGGTCCCCAAGGGGCCAATATTGATAAAGAACTCTCAAAAAGAGCTAACCGGTAGGCCGACCTGCCTTGCCGGTATATAGCCGGTAGGTGGGGAGGCCTATTTGAGTTTAAAGACACTCCCCTGGGCGGCGTAATACCAACAAGTCGGTCCGGCCCAGGGGAGCTGAGAGAAAAAAAAAAAAAAAAAAAAAAAAGGTCGGGAGATACTTTATTTAACTTTTATACGGATTTGAATGTTAGATCATGGATAACGGTGTTCTTTGATGGTTGATGGTCGGGTTACAACTAACTACACATCTCAGAAACGCTCGACCTGAGATTCTTCATTAAAATATTTATGAAGTGTTCTACTTAAAAGAAGTTCCATCACTTAGTTTTTCTTTAAATAATAATTTATTTGCAAACACTTACATAGTAATTTACAGAAGGTGCTGAAAATGATGTCCATCCACGTGCACAGACACGTATCAGCACGTTTGACCAGGTTCCTGACTGCTTTTTTTACCCTGTCTATTTCTTGAAAGGCATCGGTAATGATCTACAGAGTGTGTGGACTGTTCCTATAAAAAAATTTATTTTATGTAACTCCACAGAAAGAAGTTTGTACTAGTCAGATCAGGGGATCAGAGAGTTGGTCTAGTGGAGAACTCGTCATCATCACAAATCAGATGATTTCGTAGTCGAAGTTCAAATCCTAATACAGGAGTATTACTTTTATATGGGCCTGTATTACTTTTATATGGATTGTGGATACCGGTGTTCTTTGGTGGTTGGGTTTCAATTAACCACACATCTCTGGGGTAGTCGACCTGAGACTGTACAAGACTACTCTTCATTTACATACATATATATTATCCTCTGAAGTAATACGTGACGGTGGTTCCGGAGACTAAACAGAAAAGGAGAGATCGGGATGTATTGTCATATCTCCCTTACAGTCCCGATCGCGAAACATCAATTTTTTGTTGGTTAGTCCTTTCAACAATGAGCGAGTCAAGAATTCAGTATAAGATTGGCTTGGACACCGTTATAAACAATTATTTTCTAGTGGAATAAGGAAACTCAAAAAATGATGGGACAAGTGCCTAAATATAGCCGATGATGATGTAATGCAGCGTTAATTTCATTGTCATTGAATAAAGAAATAGATTTTTCTAGTCATTTGTCATTTTAGTTACTGAAAACCTTCGTAAATTTTTGGACTTTGTAAAGTACACGGTTTATATTTTACCTAAATATTCTCACAAAAAATAAATTAAAAAAAATAAAATAAATGTTTTCTCACAAATTCAAGTGAACTTTTTATTTTGGTAATTGTCTCCACATAATTTTATTGAAATATATTACAGCATCAAATGTATCATCGTTCAATGAAGTCTTTTGGACATAATTATGGTACATTCTGTTTTAAAAGTTAACTGCATTAAAACTAAACTACTCGTATATTAGTTTGAAATTTAAATTTTAAATATAGAATATTCATTATAAAGGATTTTGTTTTAACTTTACCTAATATTATAACAACGATTGGATCATAATGGGATTGTAATTTCTGAACTAACCTGTACCATGAACCAAATACAAAAAAATTCTTAAATTTTTGAGAATAATTATTTACAAATAAGTTTTAGTCATTTATAAATGAACGTAGATATCGTTCTGAAAAAATTAGTCAGCACTTTCAAATGATAACGAGATATTTTTGTACAATTACTTTGAATTGGATGGAACATAATTCTGTAAAACATAATATATGGATTAATACAGCCATAATTAAATATTATTTGTAACTATAAAACTTGAACTATGAATGTAAAGGTAAAGTTTTATCCTTTTCAGATTTACGGTTGCTTATTTCTAACTGCGTGTATTTTACATCAATGTTATTTATTCCATAAATAACTAAACTGAAAGAGAGCATACTGATTTAAAATAAAGAAAAACATCTTTTGTACCGTTTTAAAAACCGGTTGAATATAAATGGATGCTCTACAAAGAGGCCAATGTAAAAACGTTTTTTATCTTTTATTGAACATAAAGGTTTTGATGTAAATAACTGTTTAGAACTAGAGCTTTCAGAATTAGTTGATGAATGTATTCATAAAATAATGAGAAGATATTTCATTCAGTTGACTGGAGTGCTTTTACTTATATTTGAAATATTAAAACGAACTAATTTTTTTATTTTTCATTTTAATTTTGAATTCAATTCATAACTGAAACCGAATTAAATATTAAAGTCATTATATTAAAACAAAAACAAAAAATATTTTCGACTAGAACTGTTTATATGTATTTCTAGATCGTACTTTGTGGAAATATAAGCCTAAATATAAGAATTATCTTCTTGATATATAAAAATCAATGATTGCGCACGCACGCGAAGATTTCTGAATTAGTCTAGACCCGCTAGGTGGCGCTGGGTTCGGGATATTTCGAAAAAATATATTTATTGTCCGATTTGGCTCATATTCAGAATATATATTAGTTAGGTAAAAAAAAATAGTTTTACAAAAGATGAACCCGCTAAATGGCGCTGGGGTCGAGATACTTCGAAAAATTGTATTTACGGCAATTTGGCTCATATTAAGAATAAATATATGTTTGTTACGTGAAAAGAACAATTTTTGCATAAACTATACCCGCCAGGTGGCGTCGATGTCAAGATATTTACGAAACAAACAAACAAATATACAAACAGCCTTTCTTCGTCTGTATATATAAAAGGCAATATTCGTGTGTGTGTCCGCTATAAACTAAAAAACTATGGGACTGATTTTCGCACGGGTTTTTGCAAAATGGTCTGCATTTTTCGGAGAATGTTTAAAGCTACTAAAATCCTCGATCTGACCAGTAGAAAGAAAGTTAAGTGTATTTTGAATCGACTACTATATTTAGAGAGTATGCTGAATTAAATCCGATAGGTAGTGCTGTTTTGATGATTGGATTTATTTATATTCTAACTTTTATAAAGTAGAAGGTTAAATTTTGTGAAGTTCCGTAAAGTTTTGTAAGTTTCTTAATGTTCAATATTAATTGTGATGATTTGCAGCCATATCGCTTATCGTTAAAAAGTCATTTTCCACTGAGTACTGTGATAGAAAGTGGTTTGAATTAAATCCGATAGATGTTGTTTTACCAAATGGATTTATTTACATTCTGACTTTTACATAGTGAAAGGTTAAATTTTGTGAATTTCCGTAATGTTCAGGTTTTTAATGTTTTATCAAACTTTTAATTGCGTTCATTTAATATATATTGGTATATATATACACTCAAATCTAGCAATAGCGAAGCACTGCCGTGTCTGCTAATTACGATTAAATTTCTAATAAATTGTGTAGACTTGTTTTATATCCATTGAAAATATGCTACAAAATAAAACTGAATAAAACCAAAGAAA
Source organism: Lycorma delicatula (assembly GCF_047948215.1). NCBI lineage: Eukaryota > Metazoa > Arthropoda > Insecta > Hemiptera > Fulgoridae > Lycorma > Lycorma delicatula. The sequence continues at coordinate 208,042,067 of NC_134456.1, read as the reverse complement.
AATAAAGATTTTACCTTCACAATTATTTTTGTTTTTACTAAAAAATTGATGAGGCCTGAAATAAAAACGTTTTATATTATAAATTAATACTTAATTCATTTTATGACATTTAATTTAAAAGGTCTAAAATATTTATGAAAAAGCGAGGGTCAGATTGAAGAGCGCTATTCTCAACAAAGTATCATAGTCAAAGAACTGGACTGAAAACCTTTAACACTTTCACAACATTGGAAATATGTCCTCCGCGCTGTCACGTCAAAATGGCATATGAAGGGGTCATTTTAATAGGGTTTATATTAAAGGCTTTTGTTAAACAGAGTTTACAACAGTCTGGCAAACTAAGGGTTCGAAATTCCAGGAATAGTAGTGAAACTATCCTTCATCAGCAAACGTTAAACTCTATGAGGTGTTCAGAATATCTGGAAGTTTCACAGATCGTTGATAATTAAAACGGGGGTTCATATTTTACTAATCACATTCAAATCAAACAGTTGGTACATAAGTTTAAAATCTTGTAATAAAATAATATAAAGTACTATTAGAAACTTCTAACTCAACTTCCAATTTATTTCATTTTATATTACTGGATTTTTTAATTTTTTTTCAAAAGAATTTGAAAACAATTGCAAGTTGTATTGAACCATCCTAGATTTTTGTTAAAAAAATTTGATGTGAGCACCCTATGACTTCTTTAAATTACATATACACATTTTTGCTGTACTTCATTTAAACTTATTTCATTTGAAAATGACATTCGATCCTCCAGTTCTTTAATAAAAGTGGACAGTTACACAGATGCTAAATATTAGTTTTTATTAGCATCAGATATTAATACAATTACTAATTCAACAATCTTACCTTAAATATTAGGTTACAGTAAAAGTTTCTTTATTATTCTTTAAATATACGTCTTATATGTGTCTAATACTATGTTTTCTTTTCTTTTTAATTATTATTATTAATTTATTTTAATTATTATTACCATTAACAAAATGGAAACAAAAACGAAATTTTGGTTTTTTTGTGTTTTTTTTATTGCTATTATTGAATTATTATTTATTGTAAAGATGGTTTACAACCAGAGGTTAATAATTATTAATAAATAAATATATTTTAAATTTAAAAAAATCGGGAATGAAGTCGGTTTCGAACCGATGTGCTTTCCCCTTGTAAAATCCAAATATTTCATTAATTAAAAATTTATTTGGCTGTAACTCTGGAACCACAAAAAATAACTACCACTTATGATATATCGTTAAAAAGCTCTAAATAAGAGCTTATTACTGCAGAAAAAGCCCAAATTCAAATTTTTTTAATCAGTCGATTGCAATCAAAAGGGGAAGTGCACAATTAGATCAGGGATGGTCAAAATGGATATTTCCGTTGAAATCTGAAAACCGAAATTTTTTGCGTTACAATACTTCCTCTACTTCGTACAAGGAAGTAAAAACTTTAAAAATAATTTTATTGCTCCTTCTTGTTGCTATTTACTAGCATTGAAAATTGTATATATGTATCAAATAAACGTACATTTGATTTTGAAAATCGTGCAGCTTTCAGAACCCGATTTACACCAAAACTAAAATAAAACAAAAATATTATTAAAAAGTGGTCCAACGATGAAAAATGGATTACTTTATGGACTGGTTCTTTATTACCTAATTTAAATTTATTTTTCAATTGTTTTATATATCTTAGCTGATTGCAATTCATTTTTTCTAAGTAAACATTTTTTAATTCTATTCTCATCAATTCCTTTGATTATTTATCCAACTAACTTCGTGAAAATTCAATGATTCATGCTTACTTCTTAATTTTTTACCCCAAAAAACACTTAAGTTCTAAACTTAAATGATAATCTGGCGAAGCCAAGGCTTTTTGGTGAATGAGACATAATATCCCATTCGAGTTGTACAATTTTTATTTTTAAGTTTTTATGAAAAAATAAAGAATAAAGTTTAAATAAAATATGGAAATTTCGACTTTTTTTACAAATGTTTTTTAGTTAATTTCGTAATTAATATTTTTTCAAGGTTTCAAAAATTAATTACAGTTATTTTTTGTAACAGTTGTGAAATGAATTTTCACAATGAGTTTTCTAAAATAACAGTGCCTAAATGATAAATTCTGAGCTATCAATTACAAACTTAGTGTGCGAACGTATTTATTATAACATAGTGCATCGGATACGTATGAAGCGTTATGTATTAAACTTTCCAGAAAAAACAAACCTTTTGGTAATGTTCATGATATCGCAATGGAAGCCACGACTAAGAGAAGGTCTTTGTATAGATTTATACAGGATCTGGGGGGGATGGTACGCCTCAAATTTGTTTTTAAGGGTAACGGGAGCCCGAATGCTCTCCAACCATGTAAATTTAAACCAATATTTATTTCAGTTCCACCTGGCAGCTGATGAGCTTTGCGTCTGCGGGGAAGCCCAGTTGAACGAACACATGATGCCCTTCGACTTTCCAGCTCTTAGAAAACTCAGGCCACCTTAGAACTTAGAGGTCAAGGGGAAAATTGGCCACTCACAAGCGGCGAGTCATGCGGTGAAAGCTGCATTGTCGAACCGTGCGGTTGCTTTGTTCAACTGACATCAGTAATTTACCCAAGGGAAAAGACTTCTACCGCACTGCTGTAGGAAGGTGCCCGAGAGATATGGCTGGCTTCCAACCAGATTAAGGCTCCAAGCGCTTTAACGGTGGACTGATATTTGCTGGCATTCAGGAGCGTAGGCGTGGCAGCGAATTATTGCTGTCTTTAACGAGATAAATTAATTATTGATAATCATATACGTTTTAGTAGTTGACGGGGTGCGCCTACCCATTTTAGTGATATATGACAAATGGGCGGTGGGACACGTAAGCGAGTGGTGCATGGTACAACGCTTATTCTGCTCACGCGTTTAGGTTAGCTCTAGGAGCTAGTTAGGATACTAGTCGCTAAACTGTTTCGTGACTCAGTAGCCTTTTGTGACACAGACATTCATTCGGTCTTATAGTTTAGGGCGATCGAATGAGATGGTGGCGGGAGAAATGCCAAGCAAACCAATGATCATGATATAGGTTATTTTCCAACATTTTTTAAGTAACTATTCTTAAACAGAGCGTCCTTAAATTAATAGTAGATATGCACTAGAACAATTAATGTTTTCAGCAATACGTTTCTTTACCATAATTTTTACTTTTTTAAATATTTTATTAACACTTTTTGGTTTCCTGTTAGTATTTTATTTTTTTATGCAGATATACCTGAAGAAATATTTTCGGCGATTTATTTTATTATGGTTACAATTAGGCAGGACTAACGTAGATGTTATATAATTTATATATTTTATAAATTTTGTTTATTAATCAGAGTGATATTATAGTGTAGAATAGGCTTCATATTTCAAATCTAAGGAGGTAAAAACAAGAAATTTTTGTCCGCAATCTTGGATTTGTCAAACTATAAATCAAAACTTTTTTTTAGATATGAAGATGGACATGTGATATATGATTTTAACGTAAACTTTTACGAGATAAACGAAATAGCGAAAATCTATTTACGATAAATGCCTTCATTTTCGAGTTAAAAGCAATCAAACTTGAAAAAACCAAAATTCGCAAAAGTGATAAAAGCAAAACGTTCCATCGTAACATTATGTCGGTATTACCTACATAATTACACCCAATAACAAATTTTAAAGGACGTAAAAATTTAATTAAACTTTAAGATCAAATATTGCGATAATTAAGGTAAATAATATCAATTGAACTAGCCATTTAATTTGTATTAGTGTTGGAAATTATTATTATTTTTTTTTTTTTGAAGGTTTAGGAGCTTCGATTGCTGTGGTCATTAGCCCCTTTCAACATGAAAAACAAAACAGAAAAATCTTTTCCCCTCTCTGTTAAAAATACTAGCGACATAGTCCGTAGACTAGTCTTGTCATATCAGATTATCCATGTTATCAGGGGTATGTTTTATGTTATAAGGGGCAGAGAGGTTTCGTGTGGTAACTGACTTTCTGACACGGATAATCCAGCATAAAGCCACGGATGATGGGGTGGCGAGGAGTTGAGAGACAGCCTCCTGCGGAGCTGCCGTTCGTCTGTGCTTGTACAGATAGGCGGCAGTGATGAGGCACTGGGACTCTCTGATCTCTTTGCGAAAAAGACCGAGACCCGGTATGAGTGTCCAGAACAGGGTGCTCTCACTAGAGGCATTGGCGTCAAGACCGAGTCCCGGCTTCTGGAGTGGAATCCAGGAAGGACATAGGCGGACTTGGATACCTCGCTCTATGGATTAGAGATAGACAATAAAAAGATCTAACCGGCGGGCTGACCTGTCGGACTAGACTTATGGCCGGCAGACAGGGAGGCCCGTTTGAGTAGACACCCCCTGGGCTGTGCTATGCTTTGTTGTGGATCCAGCCCGGGGAGTAGGGTAAAAAAAAGAAAAACAGATTATTCAGCCGACCTCCGTGGCGCAAGTGGTAACGTCTCGGGCTTTCATCTGGAGGTCCCGGGTTCGAATCCCGGTAAGGCATGGCATTTTTTATACACGCTACAAATCATCACATCCTCTGAAGCAATACCTGACAGTGGTCTCGGAGTTAAAAAAAAAAACATATTGTCCAGAAATAAACTTGTCAAGTTGTATTAGAAAACCTCAAAAGAAATACAAAATGAAAAGGGTGTAAAGGAGGACCCTTGCCACCTAAGAAACATTAAAAAATAAAAATAACAACATATTAATACCACTTCAGAATTATGTAAAATACTGAAAATATCATTCCTTTTCTATCAAAATGTTGTAGATATATGAAAATAAGTTCACTGTCAAACAATATTAAATACTTTTCCTTGATTAAAATTCTTCAAAATTTCAAGAAAAATCTATCTCAAATATCACATCTACCTCCTATGTTTTTTCTTAGACCATCCTCTTTTTTTCGTTTTTCCAACTTTCTGAAGGCCTCGACGTCGAAATTCAAGGTATCTGAGGCCTCGGAAATGGAGTCTTCAAAGTCTCCGCCGGATATCGCGGAGGATTTCTGCTGCCGGCATCAGATGACACAGACTCCGGTAGCGCGGTCAAAAGTACATCGCAGTTGAGACTGGATGCACTCACCACTAGATTATGTAGGACCCTCATAATCTATAGTTATATTTGGGGTCCACATAGAAATGTTCGGGCTTACACTGAAAGGCCTCTGCGCTTTTGGTGGGTCCATTTTTGTTTTTTTCTCTTATTTTCACCTCTATCATCTTAGTTCCTGCAAGGGAATTTTTGTAATCTCAACTTTCGGTTCAGGCTTCTTCTCTTTTCTGTGTGTATTTACTGTACTTCGCCTTGAAACTGGTCGATGATTCATTTTTCAAAGGAGAAAAACTTTTTTGCTGAACAGCTACTGATTTCTTCTCCCGTTTATTTCTAAGTTTGCTTCTATTCACGATACGCCAGTGTCAATTCCGCAATCACACCCTTTGCTTTGAAATATGACATTAATTTGTGCATATGACATTAACTTCGGCGATCTATTTTTGACGATTTTCTTTGCTTCAAAATAGTTTATTATCATTATTAGTGTTATTTATTATTGTTTGAGCCATTAATTCCAACATTAACTGTTTAAAGTTTAGTACTGGATATTATTCTGAAGAGAATAAGAAATAAAACGTTACTACAAGGCGTTTTACCTAGTTTTATTACTTTTTTCTCGTAAATTTTTACATTAAAATCTTGTATTACATGTCCTACTATTTAAAAAAACAGTAGAGTCAGTGTGGCGGACCAAAATGGCAAACATAAATTTCAGACACACCACAAAGTATTTATTTCTTAACTATGTAGATCAGTACTTATTTCTACCTCCTAGTATCCCTATGATTAAAAAATATATATAATAAATATAAGCCGTTTCCATACTTTAATATTACTCAGTATAATTTTTATAAATATATTTGTATATTTAAAATTAATATATTTATATAATATTTAATTAAAATAAACCGGGCTTTTGGAGAATTTTCTTAAGGAATCACGGCATTTATTGCATTAAGAAATATATAATAATTTATTTACATTATATTTAATACAAGGATTTATAAATATTAAGGAACATTGTAGAAATGCAAAATACATTACAATATGCAGGACGATGAATGTGTACTAGACTGTAGACTTACTTACATAAAACATATATTCTACTAACTCCTGAAGAATATTGTTTCTTTCATAAAATTGTAAGGAAGATTATTAGAATATTAAGAATATACATCTTATGACGTATAGTCGACGCGTTCTATACGTATAACAATTCTAGATCATCCGCACGAATATATTAAACGTGTATTCTAAAACGAGAGAAGAAAACCGATACCACTCAACAGTTAAATCAATTTACTCTTCGCAGTCATTCAGAATTCTTTTACAACCAGACGACTTAATTCACCACTTAGAAGGTAGGCTTATCCAAACAAATTCGCAATCGTTTGAGTATAATACATATACATATATACCAGAGTAATTTTATTTTATAGAAGTAAAGCTTTAAAGCGGTTTCCGTTTCATAGAACGAGTTTTGATATTTACAATTCTCTTGTTCAAATTAGTATTATGCCTATTGTTATAATGTACGAGGGATATCTCTAAAGTAAAGAATGCTGGGAAATTTCCCTCCTTAAGGTTGGCGAAACTGTGTCATTCATGGCCACGCTTGTAATGTACACACTGCATTGTTGTCTGTAAGCTGTACCGTTGTAGTATCTTTGTTTACGTGCGAGTTATGTTATAAAATGAACAGGATATAAAGCCGTGGGCCAATCGGAGGTTTGGTGAGCTGAACTACTGGCTCACGCAATTCATGACTGTCCATGGGGTCTTCCGCGCCTATCTGTCTGGTAGGAGGAGGGTGAATGGCCCCTACTGCCCTTACTGCGGCGACCCGGATACCCCAGAACACGTGGTGTTCTGGTGCCCGCAGTGGATTGATTACCTCGTAGCTTGCTCGGCGATTACCGGTCCCCTAAGCGTAGAGAACATTATCACCACCATGTTACGGAGCCTCAAGAGCTTTGACACCATCGCAGGGTTCGTGGCGAGGGTTCTTTAGGAGAAGGATCGGGAACTCGGGGTTAAGGGACAGCCCTGTCCGGAGGTGCCGATCGCACGTGCTTGCACGAGTGGGCGGTAGCGATAAGGCACGGGGACTCTCGCACCCCCGAGTGAAAAAGACCGAGTCCCGGTGAGGATGCCCCACTCGGGGTGTCTCCGTCGAAGGCATTGGTATAAAGACCGAGTCCCGGCTCCCGGGCTTTAGGATTTAGGCTTTAGTAAGGTTTGTACACGTTGGGTGCCGCACGTTTTAACGGAATGTCACAAAAAAATCCGAATGGGATCTGCTTTGGAATTTTTGATGCGCTACACAGAAAAAGGTGATGAGTTTCTTATTTCAATCGTTACCAGCGATGAAACATTGATTTCCTATTACACGTCAGAGAGAAAACGGCAGTCAAGTGAATGGCGTCCTCCTCAATCACCACCCAAACCCAACAAATGTCAAGCCATTGCCATTTGGGCGCAAAAGATCTTTTGGGATCGGTTTGGCATACTACTGGTTGGTTTCATGTCGCGTGGAACGATTATAAATGCGGAAGCCTGCTGCGAAACTCGACTTAAGTTATGGCGCGCCATGCAAAATCGGCGAGGTGGGCGGCTGACCGACGGCATTGTCCTGCTGGACGATAATGCACATCCACATGTTGTGGGTCCGACATGTGATTTACTGAGAACATTTGGATGGGAAATTTACGACAACCTACCATATAGTCAGGCTTAGCTCCTTCTGATTACCATTAGTTTGGGAAATTGAAGGAATTTTTGACTGGTAAGCAACTCGCGGGCGATGATAACTTTAAAATGCTGTTAATCAGTGGCTAAATGGACTGGAGGCAGAAGAATACGACGAAGGTATATTGAAGCTGGTGTATCGCTACGATAAATGTCTTAATTAATGTGACGATTATATAGAGCAATAGTATAAAGTATACAGTTTAAGAGAAATAAAAAATATTTATAAAGTTTTGAGAATAAATTTTTTTATAATGAAACGGTCTTTACTTCAGAGATAACCTCTGGTACAATAAAAAAATGAGCTAAACACCTATTTCCATTCCGTCTGGGCGTTCTACTGGAAAGATTGAGTTGATTTTTTTTGTTTTCTGCTAATCACTCACAGATATATCATCAAGGGTCATCGGATCCAACACTTGAGTCTCCTCTGAGAAATCCTAATTTATTCCTTAGGGAATGGAATGGAATGCAAAGTTGGCAGGAGTTTATTACTCCCTACTCCATCGCAGAACCTGAACAGAGTCCCTTGCTGCTGGATCATTCTAATCGGGCTTGGTTTTTAAAAGAATTATTTTAAATCTCGGTTCTAATTTTCTCAAGTTTTGTTTATTATTATTTAGTATTTTAAGGACGGATTTAATTGCATTCCAATCCGTTGCTAAACCAGCGTCATCGAACCCATTTTATGGGCCGACCGCGGAAGGCTAGGCTTATAAAGCCTGTCCTCCCGACGTAATTCCCCTTCAGACCGTCCACTGAAGTCCTTTCGGTGCTAACTCTTTAATAGGCTAGCAGGAATACGCCACAACGGGGCACTACCTGTAAGGAGGGAGCAATGCGTCCCCTTTTCCGGAGGAGTCGCAATTGCTGGGTTATTTTATCTTACTGTAAGTTTTGAAATAGGAGAGGTTGTGTAGAAGCTCTTCATCCGCTTCTGGTATGGCTGCCCTTCAGGACGCATATCTGCTGGGCTCTGTTCCGGACTCCAGTCCGTGATGTTGAGGCGAGTGGTTGGTCTTCCTTCTTCTTCTCCCTCTTCTTCTTCCGAAGACCTCTTCGTTCTTCTTTGGCCTGCACTTTCCAAGAATTGGTAGTAACCGAAGTTACATACCATTAACCTTGAAATTCCCGAGGCCCCGAAGGGCTGAACGGGGGAAAGTGCAGGTTTCTTCGTTCTTCTGTGCTGTCAGTGGCTGCTGGGCAGGTCACTGCTGGGCAGGTGTCTGCTGGGCAGGTGGCTGCTGGGCAGGTGGCTGCTGGGCTTGTGACTGCTGGGCTGATGGCTGCTGGGCTCGTTCCCTCTTTCTTCTTTCTTTAAAGGAAAGGAAGGTAATAAGGAACTTACAAATGGTGACACCTATTCGCGATCGCGGTTTTGGGGCGGCGATTTTCTGGAAAGAAGTAAACAGAAATTATTCACTCCACGTAATTATTAACCTTCAGACACACGTGTGTCTGAGAAGGGGTTGGGGGGACCGCGTGGCCGCAGTGAAGAAACCATTTGTTTTTGTGGTGGCTGTTGGTATCTGCAACAAAAGAAGCAGAACACACACACGAAGAAAAAAAAAAAAAAAAAAATTTTTTTTTTTACTTTTCTTTCGACTGGCAGGATGAGACGGCACGACGAGTCGTTCCACATCCACGTTTCTCCCGTTTCTGAAACAAGAGAAACAGAACAAAACACACGCGGAAAAAAAAAAAAAAAAAAAAATTTAAAATTTTGACCGCGTTTTTGTTTTATGCGCGACTTACCGTGTTTGACGTCTTCAAACTATATAACTCGCGAAAACTATTCACTCGCGACCCCGGAAACGCGTCTGACGCACTATTCCGTTTATGGCTCATGCGATATGGAGGCCCCTAAGCCTGGTTTGTCGATTTTCGGCTACCGCACCGCACCATCACGGTGGTTCGTCCAGTACGGCGTGAGGCCGCTTCCTTACAACTGTCGGAGTTGGGTCCTCTCGGCAGATGTCCCGAAGATGACTGTGTTCGGACACAGCCGCTCTCCCGAACAGTCTGCGCGCCTGCGCCACCCCCACCTCGGACACGGATTGAAATCTCGCATCAGATCGGAGAGTGGCGTTCCTGACGAACCACGGAGCTCCAAAGATCGTCCGCAACGCGATGTTTTGGACGGCCTCGATCTTCTTTTTAAGCGAGGAGCTCAACACTGCCCCCCATGCCGGGTAAGCATATGTTAGAATCGGCAGTACGTACAGCCGAAAAATGAGAAGCTTAGTTGCCAGTGGGTACGGGCTGGCACTGTTCAGCACTGGGTATAGTGAGGCTCTGGCGGCCTTAGCCCTCCGGGTCGCATAATTTACATGTTCGCCGAAGGTAAGCCGCCTGTCCAACACCACCCCCAGGTACTTAACCGTTTTCTCAAAAGGGATTTTCTCCCCTGAGATTTCCAGCTCTCTGGTCGGTTTTCGTGTCTTGCATGTGAACATCACGGCCACCGATTTTTCACCGTTGACCCTGATTCTCCACATGTCGAGCCACGGTTCCACTAAGTCCAGCTGCCTTTGGAGCCTCCGGACCACGTAATCCACATTTCCGGATTCGTAGAAATATGCCGTGTCGTCTGCGTAAAGGGCCGTTTTGACCCCTTCCGACAGCAGCATATCGTTCACGTACAGTGTACAAGAACGGGGAAAGTACTGCTCCTTGGGGAACCCCAGCGGCTATTTCTCTGGTAGAGGAAATCGTTTCCCCTACGCGCACGACAAAATGTCGGTCTAGCAGATATGACCGCATCAGTCTGACATAGCGGTAAGGGATCGCCGATCGCGCTAGCTTATAAAGCAGCCCGCTATGCCAAACTTTGTCAAAGGCCTTGGCCACTTATTCCTTAATAGAGAAACTTTCCGACGTTATTACTCTCAGTAAATTCACTTTAAAAGTCCGTCAATTGATGTTATATCTGCAGGTCATTTCGTGCAAATTAAAAAAATCAGTCCGATCCGTTCTGTAAAACGTCTTGACGGACTCGAAATAGGTTTTGAACACGCATTTTAGCTGTGATAGGAAAGGAAAGAAAAAAAAAGAATGGTTGGGAATGAGACGTGTTGTAAATTAGATAGATTTTTAGCAAATTTTTAAAATATTTAATATTACTTTGTAATAATAACGTTGCGGAGCTGCAAGAGGTGACTAGTATGATTATAATTAATTTAAAATAAACATTTAAGAAATCTCTTGTTTAATACCACTACATTAATATCGGTAAATAACTTGATTTTTGATGCGACTATATATTTATTATCTCTGAGGTTGACCCATTTATTCTTTAAAATTATATGTTGAAAACTAATTAATGAAAGATTTTAAACATTAAAATTAATTATACCTTAATAAATTACGGTACATTTTACTTTAAGTTGAATTAATAATTAATTTATGGATTTTTTTAAAATAAAATAAAATGTGTGAATAAATTTAAATATGCAGTTAGGATTTAATAATTTGTCGTAAAGAAACCATTAATTATTAAATTTATTTTCAAACTTAATGGAACTTTATCTTCTAAAGGTGTTTTCTATCTTATTCATTGGAGTATCCTATAGCACTTACATAAATGGCACCCTTTATTAACGAGAGTGGAAAACTTCTTAAACATTTAATAGAGTAATTTATTCAACATTATGATGTTTAAATATTAAAAAAAAAAATAAATAAACAACGGAACTAATAAATGCACATATAAATTTTTTTTTAACAATATTATGTTTTAGTAATTTTTTTTGTTGTAAATTTTATTGTGGCACACTATTTCAAATAGTTTAGGTAGGTTAATGTTTTAATTTTTAAGTCCTATGAATAAAATTTGAACGTAGTGGGTTAATGGGTTTATAAACATGTGTCCTGCTTTTGTTAAGTGACATTCATAAGTCGATTCTTTTGTTATACGTGGTCCTTCTATTTTTGGATGAATGAGTATTCAATCACTCCAAAATAGGGAAAATTTTACTAAAAAAAAAAAATAATTATTATACAACTAAAACGTGCAAATTCTAACGCATATAATATTTTACTTTATAAAATACTTTTCTATTCAAACACAGTTGTAGATTCAATGTTTTATAAATTATCGAAGGGTGGATTGATAAAATTTACTTTTTGATATATAATTAAATATATCAAACAAGTAACTTTTTAGTGTTTTATAGTTTAGTATTTTATAATTTTTTATAGTATACTGATACATTTTATAGTAAGATATACTATAAAATATATGCTCGGATAATATTATTAAGAAAAACCAGCAAATATTATTTTAAATTTCCAGGCTTCATTTGGAAAGAGAAAGATATGTGTTGCGGACGAACATCTTTTTGTTGGTGACGAAATCAATCAATATGAACTTCTTACGAAATATTCGAATCGAAAACCAAGAGGAATAAATAAATAAGGACTTTCATAAGTACCTAGGTGTTTTGTTTGATGAAAAGTTACTGTTTAGCAACCACATTAGGCAAATAGCGGCGGATGCCGTCTTAGTGATGCAAAAACTTAGGAGGATTGCTCGGAAGGAGCAATCCTCATTCATTGGGGGGTTGGAGCAACCCTCCAATTATGGGTTGTCGGGCCATCAAATGTACATGGTGTACCGAGGTGTCTTTGAAAACATGACCTCTCATGACGGGTGGCGCCCCTTTGGGCGCATAGGTTGGATATGAATAGAGCACTTGTACAAAATTTAAGGAGTGCCCAGTGCATAGCCTTAATTGTATGCACTGGTGCTTTTAAAACAACCTCCTAGGAGGCTACCACCGTATTGGGAAAGGCTCTCCCAATCGATTTAATGGTGAAAGTTCGGGCAACCATGTGGAAATTGCGGATCCATGTGTGGATCCATGTGGGCATCCATGTGGGGATGCGGTTTCGAGCCGGGCCAGTACCGGAGTGGAACGGTGATCACAATGCACCGGATATAATTTCGTTCAGTTGCCCATCTTCCGCCAGCAGAAGAGGCTGCAAAGACTCGTGATGGAAGCATGGCAGCTGGAATGGAACACCATGACTAAGGAAAGATCCTTGTATAAGTTTATAAAAGATTTGGGGAGATGGTATGGCTCGAGCTCGTTTTTAAGGGCAACGGGTGCCCGGGTGCTCACCAACCACGCTAACTTGAATGAAAATCTGTTTCGGTTCCGCCTGGCAGGAGATGAGCTGTGCGTCTGTGGAGAGGTCCAGTAAAATGAATACCTGATGTTTGACTGCCCTGCTCTTGGGGGGACCAGAGACCGGGCCACCCTGGAACTTAGAGGTCAAGGGGAAAATTGGCCACTCACAAGTGGCGAGTCAACGTGGCGAGAACCGCATTGTCGAACCGTGTGGAAGTTCCTAGATGGGGTTGCTTTGTTCAACCGGCATCCGTAGCTTACTTAAGGGAAAGACTCTTACCGCATTGCGTAGGAAGCTAACCCTTAGCATGACTGACCACCAGCCAATTATTATAGCTCCAAGCGCTATAAGATGGTGGACAGGTACTTGCTGGCATTCAGCGACCTAGGCGTGGCAGCAAATTGCTGCCTAGTCAAAATAAATTTTATTATGGATGTCATATATATTTTTTGAAGGTGAGGGAGTGCGCCTACCCAATTTAGTAAATATATGACAAGTGAGCGGTTGGGACACGTAAGCCGGTGGTGTATGGCACCACCGCGCTTAGTCCGCTCACGCTGTTAGTTAAGCTCTAGGAGCTATTTAGGATACTGGTCGCTAAACTGTTTCGAGGCTCAGTATCCGTTTGTGGCACAGACATTCTGTCTTATGATTTAGGATGACCGAATGGGGTGGTGGCGGAAGAAATGCCGGGCAAACCAACCAATGTTTAAAAAAATGAAGAATGCTAATTAAGAAAAGAGAGCATAATTATATAAGCATTTTGTTAATTAAAAAAATTAAAAAAAAATCGAAAAAAGAATTTAAAAAGTTTTTGACGATTCATGCTGCTTTTCTGCTGTATATGGTGTATTAATCCTCGTTTCTTATAAAAATAAACCTATAGGCCTCAAAAAAAATTAAAATATATAAAAAAAATGTTCTTTACTTGGAGTAAACTTTTGAATTATGGAACGTATGGTGCCGTAACCGAATTGACTAACCGAACTTAAACTGCATCTATGATTCATTTTAGAAGTAATCACATAAAATTCATAAAAACTGTTAATTCAGTCTAATGATTTTTAAAATCCTAAATTAATTTTTAAATTTAAAAATGAATTTAGAATTTAAAATATGTATATAAATTTCTTATCGAATAGCGATTTAAAAAAATAAATAAATTTTGTAGGTATCATCTTGAAGATTATAAATTCAAAGTAAAATATGATAATTCTACTAAATCGGTTTAATAACAATAACAATAATTAATAAACTGGTATTAAAATACCTCCTTTAACCTCTACACATTTACCATGTGATAATGATAGGCTTAACAAAGCATTTTCGAGCTACATAGAGTGTAGAATGTGCATATGCAGTTAATCTTTGTAACTAACTGAAACCGACAGGTTCTGCTAATCATCCCGTTAATTAATAAACCACAGGCGAGTAGCTTAAAACCATTAGAAACCAAATTGTCTCCTAAATTAGAACGTGAACAGAATTACTATCTTCGCTCAAACTATCGAACTATAATCAGGTGACTGAGTGCTTACATATCGAAATAAATTAAATAGCATCTATTAATCAAACGAAAATTTCTTCTTAAATTTTTTCCTTTTTTAGTTTTTCCCACAATATTATTTAAAATCAGAAGTTATTACAAGTTTTATTATAAACCATAAAAATTTATTCAAAAATATGAGAATAAATGAATAAAAAGGGTGTCCAAGTTCGGACCCCCATTTTTTTTTTGAATTTTAAAAAATTTACTTTTTTTTGAATTCACTCTAATGAACTAAAACACTCGTAATGTATAATTGGTTTATGTGGTTATTATAAATAAATCTTTAAGAATTGAAAACTAAAACACTTTTGGTTGAAAAATGTTTTTCACCAACACTACATTGCAGCGTTTTATTAAAAGTTGCCTAAATCGGACACGGTAAATAAATCTAGATACATATATAACTGAGGTGCTATACCTCACCTCACTGAAGGGCAATGACATATATCTTCGACTGGCTGGAGCTAATGAAACTATACTGTGTGGATGTCAAACTCCACTTATGTAGATTAAAAAAAAAAAAAAATTCGGGCGAAACTGGCGAAAAAGATTCTGTCGCCAGGGGGTCGAATGGTGGGCACGTGCAGGAGGTAGCTTCTTTGCTGAAGGCGTTCGGATCCAGTAGATGGCTGGATCGGGATGTTCTGATGACCCATTGAGGACCCTCAAGGTTTGTGAGGTGGGCGCGCGATTCAGGGGGGTATGTGTGGGATGCACTCCCGGACCCAGAGTAAGTAATAGGGAAGGGAAAGGTAGCCCTCTTGGGAAGAATCACCATGGCAGCCGGGAGGGATGTCGTCCTTAATGATCCAAGAGGGACCCCGTCGGGAGATCAGCTTCAAGCTGCACAAAGGGGGGGGGGGTTAGTCTTCAGCCACGTCACTTGGGACCGACCGAATTAACATCTTCTAGGCGGTTACCGGTTGCTCTCAAATGGTAAAAAAAATAATCGGATTCCTAATAAAAAAAAAATCTAAAATAACTGTTACCAAAATAAATAAGGGAATAAATTAGAGAAAATGTTATACAATTTCAAACTATACTTTTAGTACATGAAAAACAAATTACAGTTACAATTCCTTTTACAATTATTTACACTGGCTGGTGACAAAAGTCATAAAGATTGTCTCAACCTCTGCACAGTAGATGACGGCCCATACCAAACATATTACGCACATGACCCAAAGTTCACCTGCAAACTTCCCATCATCAAACATACACCAAACATCATCGTCTTTGGCAGGAGAAATCCCTGGAAGAAACTCTAGTTCTGAGCCACCGAAGGACACGCTTGTACCATTTTCGTTCATGGATTACTATAGTTTTCTTATAAAACTGAGGCGCTTTTTCACTAGCTCTTTCCTTCCTGAACATCTGAAAGAATAGGACCTGACTCACGTCCGCGCCCAAGGTTTAGTCCGTGTCCACGACCAAGATTCTCTGCTTGCTGTTCAGCGTCTTTAGCTTGTTTGATTTCCACCAATTTGGCTTTGTAAGGCGATGTAATGATCATAGGAGCTGCTTGCCTTTCATTGCATATTCGAGGTCCTCTTATGCACTTGTGGAAAGAGGGTGATTTCAAACGGGCTGGATTTGGAAGACGTCATACCTTAATGATCATTAAGTGATTGCAGTGGAGAAGAAATGCTAGAAATTGCGAAACTGTTCTGCAAGGTGGGATCATTTTCACTATAGAACCCTTGAGTTGTTTACCAAGAACTATTGACAGCAAACACCTTTCCTTATCTGATGAATACGTTCTTGGTTTATTTGGATCAAAGTCTAGCTCAATAACTTGTGGTTCATCCTCATCACACTTTTGTCTGTTCTCTGTGAGATGATTTCCTACTGTCTTAATTTTTAACACAGATTCATAAAAAGAAGAATCTTACTTTTTGTTAGCCTCTTTAATGTATCTTGCATCTGAGAACTGGTTTTTGTTCAAGGGCTAAATATATTCCTGTTACTTAAAATCCGTTGACTTTTGCTTTTAGAGCAGTTTTGCATCTACTAAACGCTTTGCCGAACAGCTCTATTACATTAAAAGTACTGAGTGTACGTTCATTATGTCTTAACCACTGTCCGATTTCCTCACTATAATAGATTTTGAGTGAAGTATAAAAGTTTTGTCTAATGGTGGTAGTTTGTGGGAGGAGTGTGGTGGCAGCGAAACAACTGTAATATTGTTTATAATTGTTATTATAACAAGAAAACTTTCTTATGACTAAAATATTATATTTTAATAATATGTTAATAAAATAAATAATTTTTAAAAATATACATATTTTTTTAATAAAAAAAATAAATTTCATCATCTCCCCCTTCGATAATTTATAAAACATTGAATCTACAACAGTGTTTGAATAGAAAAGTATTTTATAAAATAAATTATTAAATGCATGTAATGCGTTAAAATTTGCACGTTTTAGTTGTATAATTTTGTAATGTATTTGATTATATTATGATAAGCTTATTTCCAATTCTTTTATTTATTTTTTTTTTTTAGAAAGTCTTTCCCTATTTTAGAGAGATTGAATACTCATTCATCCAAAAATAGAAGAACGACGTATAACAAAAGAATCGACATATGAAAGTCACTTCACAAAAACAAAAGACTTTATATATATCCTCTTACATATCTAGACTTCGTCATCAACTCCAACCTCTTCTACTGTAAACATTTTTCCATAAGAACTATTTTGTTAATTGTCGTTTTCCTTTCAAACGTTCTATGATCTCAGTACCTTTATTTTCACGTACAGTACTCTATCGACAGAAATCCTTTTAAAACAAACACCTTACTATTTTTACATGCTTGTACGAAGTAAAGGAATTATTGTAATCGCAAAAAATTTCGGTTTTCGGATTTCAAAGGAAATATCCATTTTAACCATCCCTCAATCCATTTTTACCAGTTTTCGCGTCTGTACGTTCGTACTTATGTATGTACGTACGTACGTACGTTCGTATGTATCTTGCATAACTCAAAAACGATTAGCAGTACGGGGTTGAAATTTTGGATGTAGGACTGTTGTAATATCTAGTTGTTCACCTTCCTTTTTGATTGCAATCGATTGAACTAAACGTGTCCAAAAAGCCCAAAATCAAAACAATTTGGATTTTGGACTTTTTCTTAACTGCAGTAATAAGATCTTAATTGAGAGCTTTTCAACGATATATCTTAAGAGGTACTTATTTTCATTGGTTCCAGAATTATATCCAAATGATATTTTAATTAATGAAATATTTGGTTTTTAGAAGGGGAAGATTCGAATCAGACTTCATCTCCTTTTATTTTATTTTATTTTTTTAATATTTTTTTTAATATATTGATTTATTAATAATTACCTGTCTGATAGTAAAAAAATGTATGATAAATAATAACCATAAAAAAAAGAATATGAAAAAATATCAGAACATATTAATAAAGTATTGCGGCAAATAGATGAAGAAAGAAGCATTTGGAGAAATATAGTTAAAAGAAGAGACAGACTTATAGGCCACATACTAAAAGGCATCCTGGAATAGTCGCTTTAATATTGGAAGGACAGGTAGAAGGAAAAAATTGTGTAGGCAGGCCACGTTTGGAATATGTAAAACAAATTGTTAGGGATGTAGCATGTAGAGGGTATACTGAAATGAAACGACTAGCACTAGGTAGGGAATCTTGGAGAGCTGCATCAAACCAGTCAAATGACTGAAGACAAAAAAAAATTAATAAAATAAAATTTTATGTACTTTTAAAAATGTGTACATGTAATTTAATAGGCGTACAAGGAAGTTATGTGGTGCCCACACCAGATTTTTTACTAGGTCTACCCATATGTTATTCTATCCCCATATTGCTTCACTTCCTTCTCTCTTTTTCCAAACATCAGTATTTTATCCCATACCAAAAACTTTATAAGTGAAATTTTACAAATCATTTCCTTTTTCAAAAACGATACAAAAATATTAATTTTTTCATATTAAAAAAATACTGTATGGAATAGTAATAAATAAAATGGCTAATATAATTTCTTTAAAGTATTTTACTTCCTAGCATCATAGCATAGAGCTATGTGGCAAGAAAGAAAGTAAGTAATCAATGTATGGGGTATGGGGTTTTTTGCATTTCTCGACGTTTCGTGATCTAGGAATCCCCGAAAAAAGTGGGGATAATGTTCGCACGAACGTAAAAGTACATACGTACGTGCTTTGATACTCATCAATGTTTAAAGCTTAATAACCTTTGACTGGATAAATCGATTTTAATGAAATGTGGTACAAAGACCCGCGTATAAGGGTAAATCTTTTGGTAAAATTTTCGGGTCAATATCTCTCGGGGTATGATAGATAGATTTTTTTGGGCCAATCTTCCCAAAATTTTGCAAACATAACGTCTTTTATATTAAGCTCGGTACATGCGTGCATGATTATCTTACCATTTTTTTAAATGTTTGCCCCCAAATTCTCAACCTTTCCCAAAAATTGGAAAAAGCTTTTTTTTATTTACTGCACATTTTTAATAGAATTTTTTTATCTTCCAATATTGGGGGATGAGAAGTCAATCAAAGTTTAAAAATATTGATTTTTTTTAATACTTTTTTGATTTATTTAAACTTATAATTTTACAATAAAACTTCATCATAAATTGCCCCCCACTCCAAAATATTAAAAAGAATTCTAGGTCAGCACTAATTCGATCTCCGCAAAAATTAGTGAGAGTTTACATTCAGTATAATAATAATTACTTTGCATAAAATAATAAAATATTTAACTAATCTAAAAATTCTACATACATATAACGCGGCTTCACCCGCTCTATACGAGTACAGAACTTATAAATTTTAGGTCCAATTTTTCATGTCGTTGTATATGTCGATAATTGTTTACACCATTATCATCTTTCATAAAGCTATTATGTGATTTATTCAATTTAATGTCATGAAATGCAGGGATGAATACATGTCCCTCATGATCCCTTCAGTCTTATTTCATATTTAAGAAGGTTTGGCCCAAAGTGGAGGTAACAAAAAAAAAGTATTGAAAGTGTAACTGAAAACAAATCCAAAATAGTTAGGAAAAAGTTTTAGTTCCCGTTTGATTCACTTGATCAAATATTTTGATTCACTTGATCAAATGATATTTTCTTCATCAAAATATCATTTTGATGACATTGTATCTTTATTTAGATATAATTTTTAAAACATTTGTGTTCCCTTTGACACCTTTGCTCGACAGCTATCTCAGTTAACAATTTTAATTGTAGCCACAACTTGAAAAACAGGTGAAGTAACAAAAATTTTAAAAATTAAGAATTTGTTCATTTCTAAAATCGAGTCCCATAGGATCACTAACTGTTTAAATTTTGTTTAGATTAATATTAAATACAGTTAGATTTTCAATTTATAAAATTAATATTTAAAAAAAATTAATTGATATTTAAATAAGACCCCCTTATTTTTGGAGGGCTTGAAGATTTATATATCAGTGTAATTTCATACTTCAATAAGTGGGCCCAATTCAGTCCAGTGTTATTCAAAAAGGGTAAAATATTATAATTTACTTAATAAAAGCGTGGGTACCGTAAATCCCCGTGTTAATGGGGTCGAAAATCAGGCCAAAGCTGGGATATGTACAGTCAGATTTTTGATGGTGATTTGATTTTGATGGTTTATGTTAATAAAATTTTTTTAATCACTTTTGTGAACAAGGTTTTCGAGATATGAGATAAAACCGTTTTCAAAATAATGTTGATTATCCTGTACCCTTAAATCAAATTGACTTAAAATTTAGGAATAACCCATCGGGTTTGTCTAGTAGTGAACGCGTCTTACCAAATCAGTTGATTTGGAAGTCGAGAGTTTCAGCGTTCAAGTCCTAGTAAAGTCAGTAATTTTTACACGGATTTGAATACTAGATCGTGGATACCGGTGTTCTTTGGTGGTTGGGTTTCAATTAACCACACATCTCAGGAATCTTCGAACTGAGACTGTACAAGACTACAGTTCATTTACACTCATACATATCATCCTCTGAAATACTATCTGAGCGGTACCGGAGGCTAAACAGGAAAAAGAAAAAGCAAAGGTAACTTAATAGGTATTTGCATCGTACTAAAGCTCAATTTTCTATTACCACTAGACAAAAAAAAAAAAATAAAGAAATGCTCAAAAACTATCCCTTCCCTTTTTGTATTATTTTGTCCAGATTGTTTTGCCATCAGTGCCTGAAATATAGAATTTTTTGAAACATTTTCAAAGAACTTATTTTTATTAATCATAATACGTGTCAATTAACGACGTACTTATATCTTTCGGAAATTTCTGTAACGGTTTTGTGATTTTTCGGACTAGGGTTAAAACCCCGATATCCAAAGTTTTGATCGATCGATATAATTTCTCTTTATGCTGCTGCAGTAAAAATAGGACGACATCCTGGAAAATAGTAACATAATGCAACATAAGGAGCCTTTATTAATTCAAATGAATAATTTATTTTCAAATTAATAGTACTTCCTCTTGCTGTGATATTATTACAGAACAGTCTACGTAATTCCAGATGTACACGTCTGATTCAAATAATATTGTGAAAGTAGAGCTTTTAAATCTGGCCGTTTGTTATGTTTTTCACATTTCAGAATTACGTCATTCTATTTATTCTCTTTAATAAAAAAAAAAGAAAAGTATTTAGCTCGGCTTTATAAAACTACTAAAGGTACATAAAGATCTTGAATAAACGATTTTAATGTTTATTGTTCATTAAAAGGAAAATGTTTGTGTAAAATAAAGGAATCGTAGGTTAATCTTTTTATTTATATTTTAACCAGTGTTGTTTAGATTTGTTTTACTTAAGTAAATGTTTTTAACTTATAACTGTAAAGAAATTTAAAATTACGGTTAATTATATTGTTCAAAATGTTTTTTAGTATTTAAAAATTTCCGTAATAGTTTGTACAGCTTGTTTTTGTAAATATTTACTTTAAAAAAAAAAGTGTTTAAGCCTTAACATACTTGTACGAATATTCCCTCTTATTTATTTTTCAAATCTTTACGTCATTCTCTATCTAAAAATATTTATGAGTAGCAGTATTACAATTATTATTGTATTTATAATCATTAAACTTTTTTTGGTATTCAAATCAAATTTTTTTTTAACAAACTGAAAATTAATAATCCCTCAAAAAAAAAAAGCTATGTAATTAAGAACCCTTAAAATGATTTTTAATAAAATATATATATTTTAACTAATCTTTTGTGATATAATGCTTAAATATTTATATTCATTTACCATTCCAAAGCACAACAAATATTTAACATTTTTAAGACTCAAAAATTTAATATTTTATGAAGTCTCTTGATTTCAAGATTGAAATCTTACTAAAATTTTTGTTACATTAAATTATCAAAGAAAAAACCTTTTAAAAAAATGAGTTATAAAATAACATTTTAATTTTAATTGTTGGATCCCGACCTCCGAAGCAGAGTGGTAGGTTTACTTCATTTCATAAGGTGGTTCTGTTTTCAAGACACTGAAAGGCATAACATTTTTTTTATATACTACAAAAAAGACATCATATCATCATCCATCCTTTATAACACCTTCCTACCGTGATAACAAAAATAAAACGGAATATAAAGGATTTAACTATTATTGGGTTTTCTCTCGGTCAATAAATTAAATTCAGTCAACAAATTTATTCACTACCCTAGATAACATAATAGATATTAATTTGTTTTAATAAAATATATATTTTGATGATTCATAACAACCACATCTCAGAAAATTTCGTTAAAGTTATCGGCCTGAAAAATTTAAGCCATTTATAAAAATTCAAAATAATCTCGTTACGTTTCGATTTATTGTAGTTACAAAAAATATTATTAGAAATAATTTCGGTAAAATTTAATATTTTATCATTTTTGTTTTTTTTTTTATTTATTACCTGTTCGATATCTTAGAAAGACGTAAATATGGTTCTCCATTCAAATAATCTTCAGAATACCGGTATATATAATTGAGGTATACTAAAAAAATTAAATTGATACTAGTTTTGCAGAGAATTTTTATATATACGTATTTCTCACTTTTTATCATACTTTGATTGAATGTGAATCCAATGGAATAGCCTGCAGAAGACTGATTCTCATCGTATTTTTTCAGTTCAGCTGGTGATAACAATTGATGGTAAAAAAAAAAATTAAATTTAAATACTTTCTTTTTAGTTCTTCCAATCATGATTTTTAATAATGTCACGTTAATTTATTGAGAAGGAAGTATAAAATTCTTAATTTTTATTTAATTTGTTCTTCAAAAGATTTTTCTACGTATTGAACATTTTATTAGTTCTTCCTCTCTTTAATTATTCAATTCTGTCAATATCATTGTTTCTTCAGTATATATATTAATTAAAAAAAGCCTTTAAATTAATCTTTTTTAATATTAAAAGTGAAAACAGCTTTCATACATCTGCTCTATAAGAAAGTAGACAGGAAAATATAAACAATTATAGATGAATATCTTTATGTGTTGTAGCATATAAAATATTACCTAGAAAATTACAAAATACAATTTGAGTAAAAAATAGAAAAATGTTGATTGAATTCTAAAATTTTGATAAAATTTTGAAAAATGAGGAAAATGGCAAAGGGGATTTAGAATATAGAGTTCATGTAACGAACAAATCAGGTCTAGGACTGTAGAGCATAACGTAGACTGGAATAAAATGCTGAATATTTAATTCCAGTCTACGTTATCGAATGCCTTTTCTATATCTATAAATACCAATTATGTTTTTCTTTAATCTTCCTTCTACTATTAATCTGAACGCAAAAATTGCTTCCCTTGTCCTTATACTTTTCCTGAAACAAAATTGGTCTTCTCCTAACACTTCTTCCACTCTTCTCTCCATTCGTCCGTACAGAATTCTAGTTAAGATTGTTGATGCATGACTAGTTAAGCTAATTGTTCTGTATTCTTCACATTTGTGATTATAGAAATATAATAAAAAGAATAAAGGACCCTCATGCTGAAAAAAAAATCAATTTTGAATTTAAAATACAGTGAAAAAAAAGAAAGGATATGCATCTAGAATGAGAAAATATTAGAAAGATAGGAGAAAGAAATATCAACAAAACAAATCAAAATTACAATGGTGTGCATTGTAATTTCTAAGGGATTAGAAGGAATTAAAAAAAAACAAAAAAAACAGACTAAATTATATTGTAATTTACTTAATGATTCATTACTCTAAGAAACTTTTGTTTAAACCCAGTTCTGGAATGGTACATTAAGTTCTTGTATGGAAATCCCACCGTAATATCACTTCTGTTTGTGACACTGTGATGTTATTAATGAAAAATTACTTCTTTATTAGTTATTGTATTTATTTTATCCATTAACAGAACCTGATAAACATTCCTCAAAGTAACAATTAAACAGGATCACAACTTATCGGCTTAAGTTAATTTTTTATAATTTTTAAAAAAAGTGTTTTTATATGTTAATTATTTTTAAAAGTTTTAAAATCAATTTTTTTATTGACCGAAATTAAAAAATATAAGTAATAAAATAATATAATTTTTTTTTGGAATCCCAAACTCAATTAAATAATTATATTTTTTTGAGATATGTGGCTATAAAAGTCACACTTTAAGTAGTTTCATTTTTGTAATAGCTCAGTTTTTTTTGGAGAGAGTAAAGTTTTACCCCCTGAATAATAAAAAAAAAGCTCATGTGTACTTATGTACGCACGTAAGAAGTTATTCTTCTTTGGTGTGAAAAAAAATAATTTTCAAACAAATTTAAACTGAGTCAAACGATCGGTAAAAGACATTGAATACCATGAATAAAAGTTTGAATAAATAAAACTTAATATTTATTTTATACATTTAAAAAGATTCGTTCTTATATTAAACTAAGTTCATCGAATAAATTTCGATTAGTTTAGTTCCATTGATTCTTCGGATGACGATTGAATAGGCAAGAGGGTTATGGTATGATAAATATGATACAAATAGTTTTATTTTATAATAGTGTATTTTATGAAAACTTTTTTTGGTAAATTTAAAATTGTTTATGCAAAATCAAGAATTTATCTGATATGTGCTATTTTCTGTGTCATTAAAAAATATAATTTTAGACATAAAAAAAATAATACATAAATATAACCTAAAATCTTGATAAACAATTTTCACAAAAAAATAAATAAATATACACTGCATTATAAATAAAGTTTTATGAAAACGTACAACAATATTCACAAATTAAAATATCTGTCTTCAGATTTATTTAGCTATGGCACCAAAACACAACACCAATTACAGTCAAAAATTACAAACAAAGATTTAAAAAATTAATATAAGCTACTGATTCTGGAGTCGCCATCAGGAAATGTTCCGGATTCTCTTCATAAGCTGTCCTACGACAAACGTCTGTGATGTGTTTAACAGTTTGATTTTCACCACACTCACAAAGGGGCGTCGGTGTTTTACCCCATTTATAAAGGAAATAGGTGCACCTACCGTGCTGAGTTCGTATTCTGTTTAGTGTTGACCATGTCTTACGTGACAAGTTAAAACCCGGCGGCCTTTGAGTAATACATGGAATTTGGTTATTCTGCTTTGTGGTACATTCTTGACGCCAGGCGTCAGTTAGGTTAAATCCGTTCTCTGTGGCAGCAATTGCTGTCTTGATAGGTGGCTTTCTAGATCGAAGGCGGCCACGATTGGCAACCTCAATATCCTCATGTATTGGTAGGTTTCGATTGTCCATAATCTTCTTGTACTCTCTTACAAGAGCGTTCATACGGTGCAGGTTTGGTGGTGGTATGTGCGTATCCGTCTTCAGAAATCCGTGTATATAAATATATATTTATTACAACTCAATATCTGTCTGTGCTAATCACTTAATTGCATTGAACGACTGACTGAATTAGACACTACACTCATGTACGTGCAAACTGATTCACTTGGGCCAACGAAATGTTCATGGTATGTTACATCGGCGCGCGCAACTTCCGTAACTTGCTGAAAACACACTCTGATCAGTTTTTCCTAACGCGCCAAAAGAAGTATAACTTCAAAACATATCTTTGAAGTGTAGATAAAAGAAATATATATAATATAATAATATTTATTATATTTATATAATCATTTCTAAGAGTTAAAAAAACTGACAATACAGTTGTAGGACTTTCCGTTCTCGTAGCTAAAGCCTCGTACCGCGATAGTCCTAAGTCCTACTGTGGGTTGTTTCTGATGCACGGGTTACACACTCAACTTAATTAAAAATATTTATCATATTATTTTAATTTATTACTTTTTCGTGTATTTTTTCTAACTAAAGCATACCCACACGCCATAATTAAAACGCGCGGGTGTGCCGGTACAAGCGACCACGGTCTGCATTAACTAAACTAACGTAATTTTACAATTTACATAGAACAAATTTCGCTTGTACGGTCGGCAGACTGGTATAGCCGCGGGACTTAACACACCAAATACCGAATTGACCGGGCGAACGAGTTCGAGACCACCCAAGACAGAGTTACTTTTTTACACTTTAAATATTATTCATTTATTTAATCTTAGCGCTTACCAGTGACGTCACAACATTGTAGATGACTACAACAGAATTTTTTATGGTGTGGGTGCGATTTTGCAAAAAATATTTTTTTCAATAAAAGTTATTTTTTAATGGTTAAATAATATGCCTAAGAAATGATCTTAATTAAACGAAATAATTAATGATCTTAAATAGACGAAATTTCGATATACTGAGGTTGACCTTGCTATATAGCCTCATCCTTTAACCTTTTAAGTTGAAAATTTATTGGTATCAATGCCCTATATATAGAAGTAATCTGACCAAGTTTTTTTCAAACGCGGTCTAGTAGTTCTGACGATTTAATGATCAACACACACACGTTCATACGAACATTAAAATCCAAAAAAACTTCCATCCGGTTTTTTGGGTTCCTTAAGTGTCAAAACGTTAAGATCCGGTAAAAACTGCATATGCCCAGATTAGACCGATAACAATACTTTCCCTTCTAAAGATATAGCGCTACCTAGAGGGAAAAACTCAATTTTAGCTGTAGACTTCACAATTTAATGAATAATAATATACAACATTGATCTGTTTTAATACTTTATCACGGTAAGGAATTTATCGATTACCTTTTTAGCAATAATGTATGTATTCAATTTACGACTAATAAAATAAAAAAAATTCATCTTGAGCATTATAATTGAAAAAAAGAGATATTTATTACAAAAAGATTTTCAAGTAAGATTTTTATTATACACGTATTATCCTTAGAAATTTTTTTAAGAAAAAACAAAAGCGGTGAAAATTTTATACGCTTTATTACAGCCGGTAATTTATTAAATAACTAAATACAAGTCTGAAATCATTAATAAAAAAACTGACAACACAGTTTTTATACTTTCCTGGCACTGGTTATTTATTATAATATAGTGAAAAAATAATGACATATGAACAACGTTTAAAACATTTTTATAATCGATATTTTTTTAGTTTGTTTTGCTTCCCCATCACCAAAATCATTTCTCAAGAATGATAAATACTGAAAAACATATAACCATTAAAAAGTTACCTTAGATTTATTTTTGGGGTGGAGGTGAATTATGATGATATTTAATTTATTATTATAAGTTTAAATAGACAAAAACAACTTTTAAAAACTTTCAACAATCAATATTTTTGAACATTGATCGGTTCTCTTACCCCCAATATTATCCCTAAATTTTTTTTTGGGTCGTTTGCAATATTATTAATCTTTGGAAGACATTAAAAAAAATTCGTTTGAAAAATATGCAACAAATTAAAATATAGCTTTTTTCGACTTTGAGGAAAGAGAGAAGATTTTGAGGGTATTTTTTTAAAAAAAATATAGTAAGATAAGTACGCACACATATAGTGAGGTTACTATAAAGTTGAGTTATGTTTGCAAACGTTTGAGGAATTTGACCCCAATTTATCCCATCCCTGGGAGGTATTGACCTCAAAATTTTATAAACAAATTGCTCCATATATATGCATCTCTGTACCAAATTTAATCAAAATCTGTCCATTAAATGGTTATTAATTTTAAAGCATGTCAACACACGTACATACGGACAACCTACATCGAAATTTCAGAAAATGTAAAAAAAATCCATACCCCATTTTTGAATGATTATTATACTAATTTCATTGATGCAGCGTAACTCTAAAGTTATGATCCCAGGAAAATAAAACTATTTGTGATAAACCAAGGCGATAATGTACTGAAACATTATTTAGACAGTTCATTAGACTACATCATTTTATTAGATCATAATTCCTAATAACTATCTATCTATTGAAATGTTAACCTTTTTGAATTTTTTTTTTGCACATGGTCCCGGCTCGAATTAGTTGAAATAACAACAATTCCTAAATATCGAACAGTATTATTAGAAAAATGGCTATGTTTAAAGTGCAGAGACGTGAATATTAAATATATATAAATACAAAAATTGTTAACACTATCCAACCTTTAAAAGAAATTTAACGATTACTGGTAATATTTTTGCTTGACTTATTGGATTGATCTAGCCTTGACAATTTTCATTTTATTTATTTAAAAACGATTTGGATTAATGTATAGGCGTATTGGTCATTTAATTGACCGATTGTTGGTGTTCAGATTGAATATGGTCGTTGGGAAGTTCCTCGCCTTGATAAAGAAAAAAGATTTTTCAGAATCTTTTATTTTTCAAAATAGTGACCTTGTAATTCGATTATAATTTAGACCACTGACTTAGTAACTTTTTAAAACGCTCAGTATAATTCGATTTGTCAAATTCTGCAAACTAAGCAATTATCTCACTTTCTGAACATATCATTTGAAACGAATCTTCATCCAGCGATCCATTTTTTCAGGTTTGAAAGCTAAACTAATTACTGGAAGTTAAATCTGGCGAATATAAAGCATGTGGAAGTTCTTTGAGATGTAGCAACAACCCAGGACGTGTGTGCAGGGACTCTATTATGATGAAGGAACATTTTAATTTTGGCTAGATGTGGAAGTTTAGTCTAAATAGCACCCTTCAATCGGTCCAGTAACAAAGATTAGTACTCATCGTCATGGTCCTGCCTTTTTCCATATGCGCACCACATCACGAGAATCCCAAAAAACCGTACCCAATACTTTTCCTACTGATGGAAAGATTCTCGCTTTTTTCCATATTCACCTGCTCCACGCACTATATGGCCTGTTGTTTGATTTCTGACGAGTAATAATGAATCCATATTACACATACTGTTTAAAACGTCAAAGAAACTCAGCGGAATCGAGGTTAGTTATGTCTAAACACCATCAAGAAGTCTATCGAATGAAGTTTTGATTGACTGTTAACAAACGCGCAGCCATCGGGTAGAAAGCTTTTTCATATTCAAAACATCGTGTAAAATGTATTGAATAGTCTATCGAGATGTTTGTATGTCAGCAACCTCCCGTACCTTTATTCGTTTAATAAGGCATTGTTTATTTTTTTGACACTTTGCAGTTTTTTTAGTAATTAAAAAATCACTTCTTCGAATAACAATTTTTTTTTATCAGATTTATTACTTAGTTACAGCTAACCGGTACAAGTCGTTTGTTTTTTGTTATATGCGGGCTATATTATATATTTTCATGTTTGTATTTTTGTAATAAATTATAATTTATTACTAGTCTACCACATTTTCGAACCAGTTACGTCAGCGTTTTATTACATATTCTTTATGCAGAAACAGAAAGTGCAATTAAACATGCTCTATCACGTCACACGTTTTTGAGTTATCTCTTTTAAAGATCCCTATTATGGCGTATTTGACGTATAATATAATTATATTTTATAATTTCTTTATATAATTATGACAAATGCTATTGCTATACAATCATGTCACTGGGTTTTTGTTCCAAAAATATAAACCATATTGTTTACCCAAATGCTCTATCGGCTGAGACCAATTCTTCATGGGGACAATTTACCTACTCCGACAGCCCCAGCTTTCTGGCAGGAGACTTCAGATTCTAAAGAGGATTGTTCTAGGAATACTGAGGCAGCACAGGCTTCAAAAGCAGATGATTTCATAACAGAAAATTTAGCATCTCATTTCACAAGTGAAACTTAAAGTTTTGGTTCACGAATTGTATTTATCAAACAGCAAGCAAAACTTCTAGCTTCACGCTTAAAGGAGTGCAATTTATTGAATAATGATACTCAAATTTCATATTTTAGAGACAGAAATAAAAACCTGATGAATTATTTTACTAAGAAAGATCTGCTGTGCTCCTGTTGTGAAGTAGATAATTTGATGTCTGCTCTGATTATTGCTTATAATGTTCCCGATCCGCGATCATTTATCGATTCGTCAAAAAATAGATTTAAAAGAAGTACTACTGCATAATTTAAACAAGAATCCTTTAGTACCTGTAGCGCGTTCTTTGAAATGAAAGAGAAATATGAAAGTACGTCATTAATTTTCAAAGCAGTCAATTACGATGTTCATTTACGGAAGAGCTGTGGCGACCTCAAAGTTATCGATCTTCTCGATCTGCAAGGTGGCTTTACAAAATACTGCTTTTCTTATGTTTGTGGGAAGGTCGTGCAGCAAGTCAACATTACGCGATTAAAGAGTGGCCAAAAAGAGACGCTTTCACTCTTGGACGAAACAATAAAATAAATGTTCCATTAGTCAACACTCGGCGTGGTTTTTGCCACCTTTACATATAAAATCAAGAGTCGATGAAGAATTTTTTCGAAGCACTGAATAAAAAAGAAGGATTAAAATATTTAAGACAAATTTTTACTAAGTTAAGTGATGGATAATTAAAAGAACTGATATTCGATGGACCTGAAATTAGAAAATTACTCAATGATGAAAATTTTGATAAAAAGTTGAATAACGTAGAGCTAGGGGTAAGGAAGTCATCTAAGGATGTAGTTCATGGTTTTCTTGGAAATAAGGCTGGCAAATGCCATTCATTTTTGCAATCATGACTTTTTCCAATCAAATTTGAGTCCTGTGAGTGATAAGCAGGGAGAAAGTTTCCACCAAGATATATTACAAATGGAGCCACGTTCCCAAGGCAGATGGAATGAATCAGTGATAACCGACTTTTATTGGTTTCTAAAATGAGAAAGATGATTCTACTACACACAAAAGGATGAAATAATTTATATTAATTCATCACTTCCAATTGTAGGTATATTTATCTGTTACAGCTTTATCTGTTGTATTCTACAAGGATTTTTATTTATTTAAAAAAACATAAAATAAGAGTATTGAAATTAAATATAATAAATTACAAAATTTATTATACCGATAAACTTAGTTACTTTCAAAATTTAATATTATTTACCAATTCTAAAGGGTGTATAATAAAAAGGCGAAGGGTGTTGGAGACAAACTGACTTGGTTTTCAGATTCAGCGCAGAAATAGATTAAAATTGACTTATTGGTGTTTCTGTCTCCATAATATTTTTTAATTTCTAAACCAATTATTGTGTTTAATAAATAAATTTGTCCCTAATGATAAAAACATATTTATCAGTATTTATAGTAATTATATCTCTCATTAAATGTATAATTTCTCAAAATTTTTCACGAGTTACTTTGTAGAAATAAAACTTTAAATTCAAAATTTTGCGTGGAATTTATTATTAAAATTAATAATTAATTAATTTTACGTGTACGTTAAAAGGAAAAGACTTTATTTTTTTTTCTTTAAACACCCTCAAGGCAACCGGTCCTCGCCGTTAAGCAAAACACAGTCACCTGGGAGTGTCGTGGCAGCAATCTCTGCCCACCTAGCTAGCCCCCTTCCGGGGCTTTCCCACCGGGGTCTCCCTAACTTCACTATGACACATTGACCATCTTCTTCTGGATATCCGATATGCCCTTCCGCTAAGAAGTACCCATTCCGTCTCTACTCTAACATTTCCAGATGTGCGTTTCGCACATCCTTCACTTCGCGACCCACTCATACCTTGAGGGTTCTTTATGCCATTATCAGGGAGTCCCGACCGCCCCACTCTGAATGTGAGCGGTCCCGAACACCCTAAAAGCAAAAGACTAGATAAAATTAAGTGATTTTTTTTAATAGGTTGATATATAAAAATTCTCTTTTTATACAAATTTTTTTTTAAAAAAGAAACTTAAATGTACACAGTAAATGTAATTATAATAATAATAAGAGTAATAAAAATAATTCTATAAATGTTATGTTGAAGCAGCATATATTGTTAGAAAATTGTTTGCCGATAATCACTAACACTTGACCTTTAATAAATTTATTTATTCAGAACGGTTTATATAAAATTCATGCACAATATTGTAATTCGTTTAAATAAACATGGCATAGGTCATGTTTATATTATAATTTGTCAGTAAAACACATCTTATAATATGAAAGTTTCAATATTTACTAGTTTTATTTAAATTAGTAATAAAATACATTTATTATAATGTTTATTTACATTCATTATTTATTGAATATTTTTTAACATACAATTTCCAATTACACAATTTTTTTATGTTAGTTGTTATTCGTATTGCATTATTTATTTTTAATTTAGAACAACCGGTATGACTTTTTATGCAGTAAATATAATTAAGGTTTTGAAATAATCATTTTTTTTTTTTACTCGCATCAACAATTAGACTTATTAGTGACTAAAGTAACACTATCATGAGTAACACTATAAGTAACAAAAATAAACAATAAAGAATAAACACAGACAAGTAACAACAATAAATACAAAATAAAATAAATATATCAGACAAAAATCACTAAATCGTATTCTTCATTCCACCGTAGGAGAGGAACCGCAACAAACGTTTTACACCCTCGTTCTGGTTTAATAGAAATTTCATATTCGAACCCAGGTCTAAGTTTTGTCGGATAGTTCCACAGATTGGACAATCAAAGATCAGATGGTGCACAGACAATTTGACCTTGCAAGCCTCACAGATCTTCTGAGGAGAGCCAAATAGATGAGCGTGGGTAAGTCTGGTGTGTCCAATCCTTAGCCGAGTTCAGATGACTTGGTCTCTTATGTTACTCGGGGAAAGAGGTTTCTCGAGCACATTCTCCCGGATGTTGCCGTGGGAGAACTCAGCAGCCAGAATCTATTCCACTGAGCCCGCAATTTTACACGGACTGATCTCATGAAATCTCTCTCACATGTCGATTGTACTCGGATGCCATTTATTGCAGCTCTCTTGACAGCCTATCTCTAGATATTATTTAGTTTTATTATTTTCATTTAAATTATTCTGTTTAGAAAAAAATATTTTTAAAGAGAATTATAATAAAGTATAGTGATATGAAAAAAAATACATATTTATTTTATTTGAAAATCTAATTAGATTGGAAATTTATTTGTGGAAAAGTTTTAGTCATAATTTTTTTTTGTCTACAGTTTGATAAGTCTTCATATTATTATCCTCTTTTTTCTTCTCACTGTTATAAACTTTCAGTTTCAATTCATATTTTTTCAACTTATTTCCAGGACGTCTTTTTTCTTCCTGCTTTATTATTTTTATTGCTATAGAGTTTTAAAGCGATTTTCAAGTATTCATCGGTCTTTAATATAATCCTTAATCACTATAATTAATTTTAAGAATTAACTCATTTCGATCGATTTCGATATATAATATTAATATATTACCCGTACAGTATTGTATAGGATTTACAATGAATTAAAGTTAATAATTACAATTTAGTTATTAAAATTACTATATTTACTCGCGTACGACGCGTCCTAATGTAAGACACGCACCCGAAATCAAATAGTGTAGTCGGGAAAAAGGTTAACACGCAAATATTTCAATTAATTCTACTGATTTTTTGCACAATAAAAATTAAATACTGAAATATGTACTTAAAAATTACTGTAAAAACTACATATATAAACTGTAAAAAATACAGGCTAGCAGGCATCTCAGAAATAACAAAAGAACCAAGACCTTATATAGCAATATCGTATGATCATTTTAAAGAATAAGGAAGTTAGCAGTAATACGGTAAACCTGAAGATGAATCTTACCTACTTTTTAATCTTCATCGCTGTTTGAATCTCCAACTTCAGAAGGGGTGTGACCGACTACGTCCCGTACGGCAGATTCTTCACTTCCATCTAAGCTATTAGAAATGCGGCATTTCTTGAAGCTGTTCACAACCAAATGATCTGGAGTAAGATCCCGTACAGCCAATCGCTTATTAATGTCAAGTTGGCTTTTTCAGACTTCCTGTATGAGTCGTCTCATGGACTGTAATCGCCATCCATTCTGAATAAAAATATTTCAAATGAGTTTTGAAAGGACCATTAATACAAATATCAAGTGCCTGGAATAAATTAAGTCATTTCATTAGTATTCCTAACATACTTTTAAATTTTAAAAGAGCATCAAATCGATGCTTCCATACACATTTTTCCCGCTCGAAAACTATCAAAACTTAGAGTGGAGTACTTTTGTGTAAATCCACTTTATATTAAAGAAAAAAAATATGCGTACATGCATGCTTACCTTACCATTTTTTTTTAAATTTCACCATTAATTTTCCCCTTCCACCAAAATCAAAAATTATCTTTTTATTTATTGTATATTTTTCAAACATTTTTTACGTCTTTCTAGGCATAGTAGGGCAAACCACTCCAAAAAAATAATTTGGAGTCAATACTAGGTGTAGGGGAGCCGATCAAAGTTTCAAAATATCGAATATTAGAATTTTTTAAAACGTTTTCCGTTAATTTAAACTCTACAGTAATTCATTATAATTCACCTCCACCCAAATAAAATAAATCTTAGGTAACTTTGTATCGGTTACACATTTTTCATTTGATTTTTTTTGGGTTCTCTTTTTAACGTAGTAAACATAGAAAAATAAATAACTACTCATGGGAAGTAATTTTGAGGGTAGAAGAGCAGAAAATTTGAAAAATATATATTTTTGAATTTTTTTAAAGTTTTTCATGTATCATTATTTTTATACTATATAAGAATAAATAAGTAATGCTTTGAAAATATTAAAACTTTGTGGTCAGCTTTTTTTTAAACTGAACACCGAGCCTACATAAAACGTCAAATACCTTGAAACTAAACTCGATTACAAAATTTTATCTATTATACGTTCTTAAAGCTACGTTATTCAAAATTTAGAAATTATATATTTGAGTAATCTAAATAATTTGCATTTACTATTCATCACTAAATAATTCGTTAACTTTAATATGGGTAAATATTTTTTAATGTTTTCAACAATTAAATATAACTTTTATTTTTATTTATGTATTAAAAAGAAAACAATATATTGTTTACTAAAATTAGCACATCTAAATAAAAATTAATAAACATAACATCAGGAAAATTTTATAAACGTGAAATTGAAATTTTCTATTAATATTTCTGCATAGAATTCACCCGGGGAAATTCGATCCCTATTATAAAACCCGTTCAATAAATACATACTAATCTTTTTTCTGTAATTTGCATACAAAAATTAATAATGTGTCTATGCAATAATGTTTTACTTAATGTTAAGAATTTATATCCTTTTTTTTTTTAATATAAAACGGAGAATTGAAAATTGTGGCCTGGAGAAGTGTTCGAACATTGTGGGCTGGAGTAGGTGCGCATGATCAATCCAAAACTCTTAGAAATTTAACCAACCTGTACAAGATAACGACGGGCCAACTCAATTAATGTACGCTTAGACCGATCGATTCTAAAATAAAGCACTCCTCATCAAAGTTGGAAATTAAATGCTTTGGAACTAATAATCTTAAAACTTAATACGTTATATTTCATAAACTAGTCTATCATTAAACTTTATATTATGGTGAAGTATTTATTACTCTATATTTATTAAAAAGCCATGTATTAATTGCTTATAATTTTACAAATTATATTTTTCATTACAAATAGATAATTAAAAGTTTTATACCTCATATTTGAAACCGATAAAAAAAAATGTTCCACTCGCTATAATCGGTGTAGTTTGTATGGCGTCCTAGAATATATATTATTGCAGTAATTTTGGTAATAACCGTGGAATATTGTACCATCAATCTTTCAATCTGATGATTCTAGAATTAAACCCGGCTAGCGTTGGCATTTATAATACGCTAACGATATATCTGTTGGCAACACCTTTGACCTTATCTAATGAATAATTTATAAAAAAAAGAAAATGTGCTCTATATAGTAATTGAGGCGTAACGTAATAGTTGTCATGTCGTAAAAGTGACTGAAACTTCTCATCGTAAAATTATTTCTTACCAGCTCTAAATAAACAGAACGATCGCGTTCATTAAATGCCTCTTCTGTACAAATGGCGGTTCAAATCTCTTCATAATTAAACACACTGTTGGTAGAAGGGTTGAGTACTGCAGTCTACAAATAACAGACATGATATTTATTCGATGTCATATACAGATTCGAAATATTTCCTTATTATATAAGGAAATATATATATGGATGCGTTGAGTTTGTTTTAATTTCATCTATCTTTCTTCATATGTAGATTTAAAAGGAAATTAAGTTTTCTTAATGTAACATTTTCTTATAATTCAAAACTTGATTTAATTTACGTAACTTCTAACAAGTTTTATAGTAATAAGCGTGGTTAAAACTAATTATTTCATAATGGAGTGACAAATACGACTGTGTCCTATTTATTCCACTGCAGTTTTCCTTCTTTTTTTTTTGACATAAAATATAATTTCCTTTGAATTATTTTATTTTACAGTTAAAATTATTAGTAATTAATTTTCCCTAAAAGAAAAAAAATTACTGTAAAATTTCAAATGAATCTTTTTAAAAATATATTTCTCGCGATTAAAACGTAATAAACGGTATCACATGAAGTTCTTTTAACAAACAAACAAAGAGCTTTATTAGCATATTATTAATCCATCTCGGAAAGAAACCTGAAGAGAAGCAAATTTTAATCATTTTCTGATAAGAAGGCAGAAAGATTTTTTTTTTTAAATCCCAAATTTGATTATTAACACATATATTTCCTTTATCTTTAATATGACAGAAATTTTATTTGATATTATATTAAAAAAAGCTGATAACATAGTTTTAGGACTTTCCCGGAAGGCGGCTTTAACCGCGTGACGTCTTCAACTGTGGGTTGTTTCTGATGCATGGCTTATAATCATAACACACAACTTAATTTAAAATATTTATAATTTAAAATATAATAATTTAAAATATTATAATTAATATTATAATAATTAATAATTTATATTTATTTTTAAATTTATATTATAATTTTAATATTATAATTTAAAATTTTAAATAGATATAATATTTTTTCGGTTAATTCAATAATTCTAACCAGAGTGCATACGCATACCGTATTTAATTTGCGCGGGTGTGACGGTACAAACTGAGACGATCGGCACTAATTAAACTAATATAATTTCACAACTTACATCGAACAAATTTCGCTTGTACGGTCGACTGGTGTAGCCGCGAGATTTAACGCACCAGATACCGAGTCAACCGGGTGATCGAGTTCGAGACCCAGCAGGATCGAGTTACTTTTTACACTTAAAAAGTGTTTAAAAACACTTAAGTGTTTAAAAATATTATTAATTTATTTAATTCTACCGCTCGACTGTGACCTCACAACATAGCAGACTACCGCAACAGCAATTATTGGGGTGGGGGTGCGATTTTGAAATATATTTTTTTTTGTTGCAAATATTGTTATTTTTTAATAGTTGACAAATATACCTAAGACAAATATGGCCTTAATTCACCGAAATCTCGAGTACTGAGGGTGACCTTGCTCTACAGCCTCACGCCCTTGACGTTTTAAGTTAAAAATTGAATGGCTTCTATGCCCTATATATAGAAGTAATCTGACCAAGTTTTTTTTTTATTGCCAAAATCGGTTCAGTAGTTCTGGAGATATGATTTAGAGGCCAACACCGAACACAGACACAGACACGTATATACGAACATTAACAACCGGAAAATTTCCATCCGGTTTTTTGGGGTTTTTAGGTGTCAAAACGTTAACCCACCGGGTTGGTCTAGTGGTTAACGCGTCTTCCCAAATCATCTGATTTGGAAGTCGAGAGTTACAGCGTTCAAGTCCTAGTAATGCCAGATATTTTTACACGGATTTGAATACTAGATCGTGGATACCGGTGTTCTTTGGTGGTTGGGTTTCAATTAACCACACATCTCAGGAACGGTCGAACTGAGAATGTACAAGACTAACACTTCATTTGCACTCATACATATCATTCTCATTCATCCTCTGAAGAATTATCTAAACGGTAGTTACCGGAGGCTAAACAGGAAAAAGAAGAAGGTGTCAAAACGTCAAGATCCGATGAAAACCGCATACGCCTAAATTGGACCGATTACAATACTTTACGTTCTAGAACTATAGCTCTGCTGTAGCGCTATCTAGACGGGAAAGTAATAAAATTTTATTTTTATGATAAAAATTGTAATTATATATATTTTTGTAATATTATATTTTATGATAAAAAATTTTAAAGAGTGTCCAGAAAAGTTTGGCAACTTAAGAGACGAATTCAGAATATCAGAATAAGCAAAAACATATATGTGAACAAAATTCCTATCTAGTTTTCTTTTTTCCACCATCCGCCATTTTGTATATATATATTTTTTAATAAGTTATATCTTAAGAACATTTTAAGATATATTGAGATTTTTTTAAATGTCCCAATAACTTCAAAATACATATTTTTGAAAGTTTTACCTTTAAAAATTCCAAAATACCAAACATTGAAATTTATTAATGAATTTGTCAGCTGGAATTTTAAAGTGTATCGAAAAAATTATGAATTGAATTTTTTTCTCTTCTTTTCACTTTCTTCATTAATTGAATTAAAAATTTCTACTATTAGAAATAATAGAATAAGTACATTATTGTCAGACTACGTAAATTTTGCGATCCACTTTAAAAATTTCAGCTTTTTATCAACGGATTTTAAGAAATGATGTATCATTTTTTCACGTAACATTTCATTATTGAAAACATAATTCAATAAACTAACATCTAAAAAGTTGTTAGCATTTTAAAATTTAAATGGCCGCCATTTTAGAATTTTCAAATTTATTTATTTTTTACATTTTGTTTAGTACATTTTTGCCAAAATTAATCAAAATATCTTTATCCACTCTTAAGTTTTATTAAAAAAAAAAAAAAAAATATTTATAAAATGCATACAGTAGAAAAATGAAGTGAGATATTTATACGTCTATTTGAATTTTTGTTTTATTTTTATTTCCTGAATCAGACCCTTAAATAGTAACAACTCTAAACACCCGGTATAACAGTGACTACAAATAAAGAGTAATTTGATTAATCGGTATGAATAAATTTGATAACACTTTTTACAAGCAAAAATAATTATCAAAATTTACTTGGAAATTATTCATTCGGTAGAATATATACACAAGATATAATGTGCTGAATTTATAATTTGCGAGGTTTATTAAATTTCTTTATGCGTTTCCTGTTTCTAACAGTTATCTGCAATGGTAGATTCCATTATTTATGTAGCTTCTATAAATATAGAAAATTATGTACAAACAATTACATTAAAATATAATGTGTAAGTCTTTCAAATAGCAGATAAAAAAAAAATGTTCAATACATATAAGGAAAGATTAAACATATTAGAGACAAACACGACATAGGGCAACTATACTGTTGGAGGATATAGTAAGGTGTTTGTTACCTAATTATGTTACGGAAAGCATTGTACCTACAGTCACAACTTATTTAACTAAAGAAGCTAAATTATTAGCCCCGAAGATCTTACGGAAAAATAATTTTCATACAGTTTTGGAAGGAAATTATTATTTATTATTATTATTTTATTTTAAATAAAAGGCACTGATATATTTTGCAGATATTTTGTGAATAACTTCTGAATCATTTAACCAGGGGAAGGGGAAAATCATGTTAAAAATTCTGAACTGGGTACACAGGGCTGTCTCCTTACAGGTCTGATACACTACACGACAATCTCAGGCGAATCTGCCGAGGTAGAACCTGGCCTTGCACCTCTAGAACTCCTCGTTCAGAAGAGGATGACGATTTACTAGTGGGTAAGCAATGCTGAAACAGAGGTATCGCTTTTTCAGAACTAGGAAGAGAGATGGGATCAGTCGA
The DNA here is from genome assembly GCF_047948215.1 of Lycorma delicatula. Taxonomy (NCBI): domain Eukaryota; kingdom Metazoa; phylum Arthropoda; class Insecta; order Hemiptera; family Fulgoridae; genus Lycorma; species Lycorma delicatula. Next base: position 208,002,351 of record NC_134456.1, on the reverse strand, counting down.
TAAAAGGTAGATGGATCCGTAGACTGATCCCGGAACTGAAGCGAGCACAGGGAATCGGGATACGAGTTGACCCAGTTCCTTACCCATCTACATTTCTCCAAAGTATACCTGTAGGCGTGGATATTGAGACTCTTTACTGAACGCGATTATTGCGGAATAGAAAACACCGCAGTGTACACTGTATTCGAACGCGACAGGCTTTAGGAGCCCGGAGAAGCATTTCTAAGGGATTGAAAACATTCTACCCCGTATATAGATATATATATTACTTGGAGGGATGGTATGCGTCTCCTTCGTTTTTAAGGGCAACGGGTGCCCAGGTGCTCTCCAACTACGCGAACTTGAATCAATATTTATTACGGTTCTGCCTGACAACTGATTAGCTGTGCGTCTGCAGGGAGGTCAGGAACTATGCTGCAGGACGAAAGTGAGCGCGCTGATCGTGCGGCAAAGGAGATTTGTTTGCAGCTTCTTTTCACTAATCGCCTTGTTTCGAATGAACTTGTCAGGTTTATGAAAAGTGTAGTTCCTGATGAGTGGCAGAGTGAATGAAGTGTTACCATCAATAATAAACTTCGTCCAGTTAAGGACACTATGTTATCCTGAAGCTCTTCCTGTAGGAATAAACACCATCTTCGCGTCGTGAGGAGATTATTATTTGCCGTTTGCAAATAGGGTGCACTAGGCTCACTCATGGATATCTGATGGATGATTCTGATCGATGCACCTATTAGCGTTCGTTTCGATTGCCAACGGTACACCGCATACTTGTGGACTGTGTCTGTTATGCGGCATTGCGTCGAAAATTTAAACTTGAAGCTAACATCAGAAATATTATTTTATCGAAATACTACTATGTTATCGAATGCTGTACGATTTCTTAAGGTCGTACATCTGGATTCAAAAATTGTATTATTCATACGGATTTTTCATCTATTTATGTCATTTTGCGTATGCCAGATGGTATTTTTTTCTTTAAAGTTAAATTTATTATATTTAATTGTGGTTTTAGCATGCGACATCGGCATTTTCCATCTACGTATACTGTGTTTATATATTACTTTTCTTTAATTTTTGGGTTAATCATTTAAATTTAATTTTTTATTATATAAATATCTTGTTCAAGGGCCAATGACACGACACTTCGTTTTGCGCCCAAGAGGAGAAAAAAGAAAGAGAGTGGCACATGGTGTCGAGGGTATTGCTGTCAATTATCCGAACAATGATGGAGGAAAAAGTGCAGGGATTCTGCATACTCACTGATTTCTCTCCTTTGTTAGTCATTGAAGCAGTCCGGTACCAAGTAAAAGTAACAAATACAAAATATAATTTAACAAAACAATAAAAAATATTACGGGTTTTAGATATCTCTTTTTTTTTAATTATAAAGTTTATTCACACCTTAGTGGCGAATACTATCAATACATACCACGGTCTTTTCAAACCGTTTGACAGACCAAACCAAACAGTTCAAACCTTTACATTTTATTTGAAATCAATCCGTAATACACCACAAAAATTAAAATAAGAATGGAAGGATAATATTAATGCTATTAAGGTTATTTTAACAAAGAGAGGTTATTTATACACAACAGGCCTCTTTAACATAAAACAACAGACATTACTCGCATATTTACTGAACAAATCTCGGATAATGTTTCATAAATTACTCAAAATAATTCAAAGGAGAGAATTCAATTATTCCACCTCTCTTTTAGTCATTCTATATTCTTAATCCACCCATCTACTAAAGCGATCCAAATTGTACCAACAAATAACAGCTTACATTAACATCGTAATCCAGGTTACAAAGATGTAGGACAACAGCACGTACAATAGAGACAATGAGTGTGTCTGATACAATAACACACTATCTGAACATATAATAGACTGAATTTTGTAGCATGTTAGTTTTGTAAAAAAAAATCTAATTTTTAAAATCGATGAAAGGACGAAACAAATTTAAATTACTCACATAAAAAAACATATTGTAATAAGCACAAAAAGAGATAAATGGGTAAAAAGTTAATTAACAAACTATATATAATACTCATATAAGTTTTTTTACAAAAAATATTTCATGTAAATCTCTTAATATAGCAAAGCAAACATTACGATATAACAAATTTTAGTTGTTTAACGCAGTTTTCTTTCGATATACGAGTATTTTTCGTTTCTTTATGAAATTTATTTTGACTCAGTTACATTAATCAAAAATTTAAGTAATGTTGCTAAAACTTATTTCATCGTGCTTAATTCCATTATAGAATTTGTATAATATTTTATCAAAAATCTTATGTGGATATCACATGACTTCCTTGTACGCCTGTTAAATTACATATACAATTTTTTTTTTAAATGAAAAGTAGATAAAATTTGACTTCAGTAATAACTTCGGATATTTTTTCATATTTTTTTTTAATAGTTTTATTGAATTATTATTTATAGTTAAAACGTTTTTACAATCAGAAATTAATAATTATTAATAAATCAATATATGCAAATAAAAAAAACGGAGATGAAGTTGGATTTAAACCGATGTGTCTTCCCCTTCTAAGATCCAAATATTTCATTAATTTTATTAACTCTGGAACCAACGAAAATAAGTGCCACTTATAATATATCGTTGAAAAGCTCTCAATGAGGGTTTATTGCTGCAGTTAACAAAAGTCCAAAATCCAAATGTTTTTGCTTTTGGACTTTTTTTGGACACTTTGGGTCCAACCGATTTCAATGAAATGGGGAGGTGCACAATTAGATGTTACAAAAGTCCTAAATTTCAACATCCTTCGGCTAATAGTTTTTGAAATACAATTATGCGAAATACATTCGCACATACGTACGTACGTACAAACGTCATGCCGAAACTAGTAAAAATGGATTCAGGGATGGTCAAAATGGATATTTACGTTGAAATCTGAAAACCGAAATTTTTCGCGATCACAATACTTTCTTTACTTCGTGCGAGGACGTAAATATAATTATAATGAGTTGAAAAAATTAATTAAAAATTGTAATTAATGTATTTATAAATAAATTTATAAACTCAGTGATATTAATCTAAAAAAAAAATAAGGTCTATATACAAACGACTTTAAAAGTAATAATAATATATTTTATGTAAGTATATTTCAATGTTCTAATGTTATTTCAACTATATATATATATATATATATATAGTTTAATGTTAACATTAAACTGTGTGTGTGTGTGTGTGTGTGTTATGAACAAGAAATAATAATTACAAGGAAAAAGGCGGGCCTACCTCCAATCGCGTCCTAACATTTTTAACTGTTCATTGAGTTCGGATTTTTTAACACAGCTGTAACCACCGAATGTTTTTCTTTTTTATCCACAAAATACAAATATTTTTAGATAAACTTTCGTATCAATAAGTATAAATCGTTCTAATGAATGAATCGTTCGTGCGCTGCCCACAGCCACCCGGCGCACCAATAGCAGCTATTGGTGCACAGATGGCAGCTATTGGCGCTGCTATTGATGCGCCGATAGCAGCTATAGATGCTACCCTGGTCCGCTCTGCGCCAATAGCAGCTAAAATAAAAATGCGACCATATACAACAAACCCACCCACCATCCTTTTTACTTCGTACAAGGAAGTAAAAAAAAATCATAACATTGTATCCCAAACCAGAAATGGATTTATTTTTTTTACTTCCTGCAAGAAGTAAAGGAAGTATTCTGGTCGCGAAAATTTTCGGTTTTCAGATTTCAACGGAAATATCCATTTTTACCATCCCTGAATCCATTTTGACTAGTTTCGGCATGACGTCTGTACGTATGTATGTATCTCGCATGACTGAAAAACGATTACCCGTAGGATGTGGAAATTTTGGTTTTACGACTCTTGTAACATCTACTTGTGCACCTCTCCTTTTGATTGCAATAGACTGGACCTAATTGTCCAAAAAAGCCTAAAATCCTAGCCTAGAAACTTTTTACGGGATTTATATTGTGAAATATAGAAATTTAATATCAAAAATTTGAAAAGTTACGCTATTTTTATTCCTATATTATTAATTATTCAAGAAGAATATAACAGACTTTCAGGCTTTGCTCTACTGGTGAAAATAAAGAACAATGTTCATATAAACATAGTTTCGTTAACGAGTGTCGGCTGACGAAAGATTTCGCCCTGATTTCTGCGCTTTCGGTCAAATTAAGCCAAACTGTAATTCTTGAGATTCAAATTAAGGGATGAATTTAGTGGATATAAACAAAATCTGACCAGAAAATTGTAAAAATTAGGTCCAAGAAATATTTTTTAGTAGTTTTTGAGAAATTTAGGGTAAAAGACAAAAGGTCAAAAAATACACTATTCTATATTCGATGTAAAATAATTTTGTTAAATGGGTAATAAACACATAAAAATTATAACAAAACTTTTAGGAAATTTGATTCTGAGTGAAATGGTATGAATCAATTTCACAGAAACTAAAATATAAATGTAAGAATTTTGCAGATTATTAAAACAAAACAAGAAGAGGTGGCAGATTTTTAACTAGGTATTAAACGAAACAAGATTTTCAATATTACAAGACGAAAGAAGCAGTTATTTTTGAAAATTAGACAATCAAAATTATAAAAAAGAAAAATAAAATAAAATAATTTACTAAACATCTTTAAAGTTAATTAAAAATTAATTTTATAAAAATTTATTTAAATAATATATTTTAAAAGTTGGCAATACTAACAACTGATCCCAGCAATTAGCTTTTTTTTTATGCAAATGAAAATCCTGACATAATAGGGGAAGACACCTGCTTTGTGACACTCTGGGTCACCACACTAACCCCTCCGTTCATAGTCTTGATGGGCTCTACCGGCGGTCATCTTTTCGACCCTGTAAACTTGATAACACAACACAGTCATCGTTTGACCTCTTGATTGCATTTAAACAGTAATAAACATTTGAATAAATGATATCTAACAATACCTTAAAAATTTTACAATGAAAATTTCGCGGACATCATTTTTGTTATGGGTTCTGCAATAAAAACGTAAAATTTACACGAACTGTGCAGCAAGATCACGGATTCCTAAATAGCAGGATTCCAAACAAGAGAACTCTTAAATAATCGGTAAAGCTAAGAAAATAAAATTTAGTGTTTGTTCTTAGTTCAAAACGATCTATATTTTGTTTTAAGACCACCGCATCTTAAGCCCCGAGTTTCTCAGCACCCACGGGGGACAGAGCAACTCAAAAATTTTAAATGGAAAGGATAGGATTGTAACAGATCAGGCGGCATTGAAAATAACATTTTGACATAAAATATTTTGGGCTCTTACAAACCTAACCTGAATATTATATTTTTTCACAGATTTTATCAGAAGTGGCCTGTAGTATCTCTTAATTAAATGTTTAACAGTCAAATAGGGAAAAACGAAATTTAGTGAATGCTTCTCTACCTCAAAACTATTTATTGTTTTGTATTAGACCACTTTCTTGGGATTACTGTACTAGGCTACTCTAAAAATATATATATATATTTTTTTATTATAACAACACAACGACTTTACAATTTGTTCATAGAACAATAAGTTAATAAGATGTATTTGAATTAGTATTGAGTTGCCACAAACCTAGCGGCTTGTGACTTAATAATGGAATAGATGAGACAAAAAAGTCAACTAAATGAAGCGATAAGGCAAACCAAGAATATTGTTCCTCAGCAATCTTGAAAAATCACTGATTGTATTATCTAACAGATTGACCGCCAAATAATTTGAGTGACGATCGAAACGATTTTGATACCGTGGGCTGACCAGAGAGACTTCCTGCGGAACGGTTCTCAACTTAAGATCACTATATAAGGCTATTACATATGAAGAAGGGTATATTGAGCATTTTCCGGAGTGGTTTTGTTTGGAAGTTCATGTAATGTGAATACTGGAGTTGCACGCTGTATCCCACAATTCAAGCCCGTAAGTCCAAACAGGCTTCAAAACGGATTTGTAAATCAATAATTTACTTTCTGATGAAAGACGAGATTTATGTCCTAACAGCCAGTACATGTGTTTAAATTTGAGATTCAACTGTTTCCGCTTAGAAGTGATAGTCCGCAAGTAAGTCGTCGATCAAGATGAAAACCCAAATATTTACAGCCTTGAGATCTTGGAATCGGGATATTGCAGATATAAACAAGAGGACAGTGTTCCTTACGAAGGGTGAACGTGACTTGCTTTGATTTTGTTTCGTTTACTTTTATTTTCCAACATGTAAGCCTCGATTCGAGGAGAATGATATAATCTTGAATAAAACGAAACGCAGTAGTCAGATTTTCGTGAATAGCAATGATACTGCTGTATCGTCAGCAAACGTTGCAACTGTGGTATCTTGAAAATAATTGTAAAATTATTAAATGCCCATCATTTTAGTTAGAATTTTCATAGACTGAAATTTTGTGAGTAAAAATTTTCAATGCCCTTTAAAATGATTATCGTGTCTGTACTCTTTCAATCAAAATTTTGAGTGCACTATGGGAACATGGTGGGCTCTTTTCGAAAATACATTTTTTCGAGGTCGGCAAATTTATTAGTTAATTTTCCTCTTTATTAACAAAAAGACCTTATTTATATTTTATTAGCATTATATATATATATATATATTATTATTATATTATTTATAACTAGCCGGTCAGGGCCACTCCCATCTCTACCTAGGACTCCGAAACTGATCGTTACCCTCATGGTTATGAAAATAATTCTGATAAATAACAATTAAAGTATTCAGGCCTTATAGAAACCTGAAAAATAATTAAATTACAAAAGACAGAATAGTAATATAATATAATAATGAATTTTTTATTTAATAAATATCTTTAATTTTGTCAGCTTTATCCCCAAGGGGGCTAGGGCCTCGACCTCTGGTTAAAACATTGGGCTGGGATAAAAGAACGCATCCTGCAAAACTTGAAAGCAATCGGTCGGTTGGTTCTCGCGTGATGAGAACAAACAAACGTTGGGTTTTATATGTACGATTTATGTTATATTTATTTAGGTAGTTATAATGTTATTTATATGTTGAGCGATAGAAAAATTATTATCGGCTCTGATTTAACAAAATGAAAACAATCATTAGCGATAATAAAAATAATATTTGTATATTGCTCCATTAAATTTGAATGTCACCTAAATAAATCTAAACCATTAAAAAAAGAGAAGGCAAAAATGTTGTAATATCTACAAAGAAAAACAAGGAAGACTTAAATTAATGCACGAATATTTGTTACAGAAAACAATATAGGAGAGTAAACAATATTAATGTAAACATTATCAACGACTGTCGGAAGTCACTTAAGTTGAAGAATTAGAACGGTTAGATCAAAAAACAAAATAAATTTGATAAGGCTAGTGTATCCTTTCTCAATGCCGTTAACGTAAAATATTTCTCTAAGAAACTTTGCGATAAACATTAAAGATAGAAAATCTTTCTTTAAAATAATTTTATGTACACAAACTATAATTCATGTAATTTTTTTTTACAAAAATTGTAATTTTATGTAAACAGAAAATTAATACCATTTCTTTTCATAAATTAATTATTATTTTTTTAATATCTATATCTTAATCTGTTTTTATTTTTATTCTGTTTACAGATTGCTGCAAACGTGATATTATTAATGACGGTAAATCTACTCGGTCTAACTGCTTATTATATAGAAGACAGGCAACAAAGAACCGCGTTTCTTGAAACACGTCAATGTCTGGAAATGAAACTTGTTATTGAAGAACAATCTGCCGAACAGGTAATATTTATTTATGAATAATGTAAAAAAAGTAACGATTGCTATTTATTACAGATTTAATAACAAAAAAACAATTTTTTTTCTACAATATAATAATATTTATTTGTATATTATTTTTTAATTTGATGTTAAAATAAAATGTTAAACATTCTTTCTTAACGATTTCCAAAAATAGGAGGTTTCAATTTATTTTGTATGTAAAGTATTTCTTTTATATAAATTCATGTCAATTAAATGAAACAGTTTTCTTCTTTTTTTATTATAGAATTCTTCTTCTAACGATTCGTTGCTAGTTTTATTTTTATTTTCAGAAAATCTGAATGAAGAATTTTTTTATTCTCATTTTCATGATCATCATTATTGCATATTAATTTATTAATTGTTATCTATTAATTTTCGTTAATCTATTAACTGATTGTTGAACCAAATAAGAAATTAGCAAATAAAAATGATGTTTGGAAATTAAATAATTTTCTTTTTTTGGATTGTTACCGATCACTATAGGACCATGTTTAATAGTTATTTCTTATCGATTTCTTCTAACTCTTCTTAATTTCCTTCATATAAATCATTTTCTTTAGTTAAATATTTACAAAGTATATTTTATTAAAAATTGATAAAATCGCCAGATAAGCTTGATGCTTGTACCGAAATTTTTTTGATGCTTGTAATGAAATTTTTTAGCGTATGAAAAATGATATACCTGACTGGGATTCAAACCCAGGATTTCCGAATGAAAGGCTGAAACGCTACCACTCCGCTACAGAGGTCGGCGTTTACATAGTATCATTTAAATGTTACTTACACATTTGAACGGTACGGAACCGAATTAGCTCCGTTCTAGGGGTTAGAAGCGAAAGCACCTCACAGGACTAAGTTATGCTTAGATGCCGACCCGGTTCTAGAGGCGGGAAAAAAACGAAAAAAGATTTCGTAAGATGAAGATGGTCACTATTTCGATTTACACAATCTTAAAGTCGAATCTTTGATATTCCATAATACTAGATTACATATCCATTGAAACTGAAATAATCATGCGATATTTTGTTCTTGTTCTTAATTTATTGAAAATCTTTTGAGCGTTTTAAAGTTTTAGGAGGGGATGGATCTTTATAAGTAGTCTATTCTTTGAACAACCCTCAAAAAAACTGTATGCCTTTAGATTTGGATATCTCGTGAGCGAAGGAATGTCTGTCTATTTAGAGATAACAGTTTGAAAAACTATAAACTAAAAAAGTAAATTAATCCAACATTCCATTTACAAAATTGAAGTAGACAATTTTAGAAATGACGTTGTGTAATAGAAAATGTTGTTTTACTGCAATTTGAATTCCTTGGAAATTGACGTAGTTACCCCTAATGACTATATATATGTACTGTGTACATAATTAAAACCGTGTCTGAAAGTAACAACAATTTATTTTTATGTTGCCTTTACGTTTTGTACAAAATAATTAAAAATAATTTCTACTTTAATAGTTTTATATTTTTTTCAATTTGTACCCATTATCTCTAATTATTTCAAATCTACTCATTGTATGAGATTACGTATGGAAGACTTACCTATTTTAACTTGAAACTTCAATAACGAATGTACGTAATTAAATTAAATATAACAGTTCATAAACGAATGAAATTTTAGTAATGTTTATTATACCTTTACTTGAAATATTTACCGAGAGGCCGCTCACTGTTGAAGAAAAATTGATTTCTAGTTTGTTTTTTTTTCACTGAGGATGCATTTAAAATAAAATAGTTGGATAAAAATTACATCCGTTTCACTTTTGGTAAAACCGTTTTTAATTTATAAGAGCACAATATGTTTCAGCAAAACGTGTAATGATAAGACAAATAAAACTGTATAAATCTTTCACAGAAAAACATTTTATGAAATTTCAAACAGGAATTTTTTCCCCAACCTTCAGAGACAGTATTTTTTAATTTACAAGGTAGATAAAATTTTAGTAAAAGATTTCAATGGGATAAAAATTAAAATAAGTAAAATGAAAACAGTTTTCCTAAGTAATCTTTTTTGAGAAAGCGGAATTTTGACTAATAGTAAACAAAGTTAATGATATAAAGAAATCAATAAGGTCTGGTACCCGGAGAAATAACAAATAGTGATGTTTATTTATTTTTTTTTAAATAAAATAAATATAAAAATTAAATTGATTTCATACAAATTGTACTAAAAAGGAAATATTACATTTTAAATTCATTGAATTACGTTTTTGAAGTAAGCACCGTAGTAAACTTTATATAGGTGTTTATAATTTTGGGTTATCGAAATGAAATGAATCTCGAAATAAAATTTTAAAAGTAAAAAAAATTAATAATAAATCTTTATTTTACAAAAAAATAATGGTTTAACTATTTTGAAAAATATATTTTCTCGATCTAACAATTTACATTACTATTTTGCTAATTTTTATTTCTGAAATGTCTGAAAGTCTTTGATATCGTTTTCATTAAGATGAGATCGTTTTTAATTTATATTTCATGTAAGAATTATAATTAATTAAATACGAAACTAATAGTTAAAATTTATATATAAACATAAAAATATACATTGTACGTCAAAAAAATTCCTGGGAACTCTGAGTCGAGAGTTCCAGCGATCAAGTCCTAGTAAAGTCAGTAATTTTTATACACATATGAATACTAGATCGTGGATACCGGTGTTCTTTGGTGATTGGGTTTCAATTAACAACACATCTTAGGAATGCTCGAACTGAGACTGAACAAGACTACACTTCATTTACACTCATACATATCATCCTCTGTAGTATTATCTGAAAGGTAATTACCGGAGGCTAAACAGGAAAAAGAAAGAGAGTTCCTGGGAGTTGTTGGGCCGAAATTAAGGAAGTAGTTTGGGACACCAAAATAAACAAAAAACAAAATTCATGTGAACAAAGTAAAAAAACTAAGTTAATGTGGACAAATGACATTTTCTCTCTCTCCGCTATTTCCCATCTTTTCAATTAAAGTTTATATATTAAGAACAGATTGAAATGTTTTAAAACAAATTTCTTATAGATGCACCCAAAAACATCTACAAAATAAAAAGTTTGAAAATTCCATACCGGCAGCTATTTAATTTTTTTTTATATTTAATAACTCCGTAAATATTAGTTTTATTAAATAAAATGTTAATCCTTTTATTGTGAAACAAAATGGCATTTCATTTGTTCAAATTTTTTGACACACGTCCGAGATATGTCTGAAACTGTTAAAAAGTATCGCAAAAATGTCACATTATGACATTTTTATACCTTTTCTACTACTAAAAGTAATAGAAATTATTATTAATTTAATTACTGAAGAGAGGAAAAACGTATTTTCATTTCCTTCAAAATGATTTACCTAAATTTATTTATTTTCCTAATGTGTTGTAATCTGTTGAACTAATAAAAAATAAGCAACTCCCCCACGGCCCAAAGAGATGAGGATATGATGAGGTGTAGACTTGTACAGACTCAGACCGACCATTCCTGAGATGTATAATTAATTGAACCCCAACCGCCAAACGTGCACCGGTATCCATTGTCTAGTATTCAAATCCATATAAAAGTCAACTTACTTATAACACGATTAGAACCTCAAAACCTTCAACTTCAAAAATCAGCTGTTCAAAAAATCAACTGATTTACCTAAATCAAAATTTTGTATCATGATTCAATCCCTTAAGTTTGGTCCCCGCCTCCCGGGACACCTTCTATTTTAAGAAAAATTTAATATTAATTATATACATTAACTTTTATACATTTAACTTTTTGTTTTTGGTTTTATATTTAATTTTTTAGCCCATCAGACTGATCTAGTGATAAACTCGTCGTCGCAAGTCGCATGATGATTTTCGAAGTCGAAGGTTCTGAGATTCAAATTCTAGTAAAAACTTAGTTACTTTTATTCGGATTTGAATACTAGACAGTGGACACCGGTACACTTTAGGTGGTTGGGATTTAATTAACTACACGTCTCAGGAATGGTCGGCCTCTCTCTCTTTTCCTGTTTAGCCTCCGGTAACTACCGTTTAGATAATACTTCAGAGGATGAATGAGGATGTTATGTGTGAGTGTAAATAAAGTGTAGTCTTGTACATTCTCAGTTCGACTATTCCTGAGATGTGTGGTTAATTGAAACCCAACCACCAAAGAACACCGGTATCCAGGATCTAGTATTCAAATCCGTGTAAAAATAACTGGCTTTACTAGGACTTGAACGCTGGAACTCTCAGCTTTCCAAATCAGCTGATTTGGGAAGCGCGTTCACCACTAGACTAACCCTGTGGGTCCAATGAAAGGTCGGCCTGAGTCTTACAAAACTATACATTTATATGTCATATATAGATCTTCATCTCACTGGGCCATGGGGGGTTGCTTACTGTTCCCTTTTTTTTTTAACTTTTTTTTAACTTTTTCTTTTTCCTGGTTAGCCTCCGGTAACTACCGTTTAGATAATTCTTCAGAGGATGAATGAGGATGATATGTATGGGTGTAAATGAAGTGTAGTCTTGTACATTCTCAGTTCGACCATTTCTGAGATGTGTGGTTAATTGAAACCCAACCACCAAAGAACACCGGTATCCACGATCTAGTATTCAAATCCGTGTAAAAATAACTGGCTTTACTAGGACTTGAACGCTGTAACTCTCGACTTCCAAATCAGCTGATTTGGGAAGACGCGTTAACCACTAGACCAACCCGGTGGGTTTGCTTACTGTTCCCTAGTTGAACAGAATGTAACGTACACATTAGGAATAATAATTTATTTTTCTAAAAATACAAAAAAATTAAGAATTTTTCATTAAAGTAATAAAACAAAAATTTCTTGGTAATTTTTAATATTAAGACAATTGTGGGAACTGTATACGTATAATTAAATTAACTGCAAATTTTATTTATTCATTTTTTGTTATCTTCAATTATTCTAACTTCAATGTTCTCCGATTCCGAGATCTCAAAACTGTAAATATTTGGGTTTTCATCTTGATCGATGACTTACTTGTGAGAAACATATAACTTCTAATCGGAAACAGTTGGATCTGAAGTTTAAACAGATATACTGGCTGATAGGATGTAGATCTCGGCTTTCAACAGAAAGTAAATTATTGATTTATAAATCAGTTTTGAAGCGTGTTTGGACTTGCGGGCTTGAATTGTGGGGTACAGCGTGCAACTCCAGTATTGATATACTTGAACGATTCCAAACAAAAACAATGCGAAAAATGCTCAACATATCCTGGTATATAAGTAATAGCCTTATATATCATGACCTTAAATTGCGAACCGTTCGGCAGGAAATCTCTCTGGTCAACCTAAGGTATCAAAATCGTTTGGATCAGCACCCGAATTATTTGGCGGTCAATTATTAAGATAACACGGTCATGGTTTTTTATAAGATTGCTGAGGAACAATATTCTTGGTTTGTCTTATCAATCAGGTGACTTTATGGTCTGGCCGTACGGATTGCTCTTCTATTTTATTATTAAGTCACAAGCCGCTGAGTTTGTGGCAACTTAATGTTACTTCAAATACATCATATTTACTTATTCTTCAATTATCTTGCTGAACAGATTGTAAAGTTGCTGAGTCGTTGTAATAAAACAAAAAAAAATTTGTTATATTAACCACTACGCTTTATCAAGATTTATGAGTATTTTTTAAAAACTCTATTTATAAGAAAGAATAAATTACAAACTAATGAATTAAACAATTTAAAAAAATCTTTATCATTAACCTTTAAAGAAAGATTTCTTACATTTAATAAATAAAAGTCAGTAAAATCAGTTATAGTAACATAACACAAACTTGTTTTACAGCAATTTGTTTATGTGCAATAAAAGATTAAAGAAACCAGTATGAATTAAGTAGGTGACTGGTCATTAAATTTAAATGTAAATCAGATACGCGTTTAACATTATGAGTATTCATTTATTCTCCCTTTAACTATTACTTTTTCTTATTAACCGTCGGCTCAGTACCAGAGGAATGTAGCACCAACTTGCTAATTTTATTGGAGATTAAAAAGATAGAACGCTAACACATATTTTTTTGGGTTTTTTTGCCACATCATCTCTACAAGAAAGAAAATTAAAATAAGTAAAAAAAAAAATTAAAATTTCTATTAACAATCTTATTTTCCTATCTGTTAGTATTTACAATCTGTATTTCATAGGGGACGATAAGTAAATTTGATTAACGATAATCACGTGAAGAGAGGTCTCGGAAGAAACCCCTAAAGCATTCAAAGAGTCAACACCTTAAACAAAGAAAAAGCACTCGAATAAGCGATCCAAGTAAAGTTCAGTACTTATATAGCACTAGAAATAAATAACAGGTAGAAAAGAATAAAAATAAAAACGATGTCATCAGCACCAATATATGAAAACATTATAAATAAAACAAATATTCGGTATAAGAAGTAGCTGTAATTCTAGATTATTAAAAAGTGATGTTAATTAGTTAAGAATTAAATTAACATATTTTCATTTTTTTTATTAGGGGACTTTTAAACTAATAAACTAGGAAATGCGTTTTCTTCAAACACACATCTTGAAAATTCGTTAAATCGTACTTGCAATTGTTGGTGTGATACACCAATTCTGAAAAAAATATTTTATTCGTCATACTTTAAAAAAAATTTAATGAAGAATAAACTTATTGAGATAACTTTCATTAATTTCAGCTAAAGATATAAAAATTATAAAACTACAATTAACGTTTTGTGCGAGTAAAAATGTAGTAAATTTTATTAATGTAATAAAAAAGATCTTAGTAGTTAATTATTGTTTTTATATTTACTTAAATTTATTTAATCCCATTTTTTGCTTAGTCTGATTTAAAGTTAATAATTACAATAATTCTAAATCTAACAAATTATTGTAAAATATCCGTTAAAAAATATGACTAATTTTGATCAAAAAAATTAATATTTACATGCATGAAATATTAAATTAAATTAAATATTAATAGTAAACTCAAAGGTAATATTTCATTATAAAAAGTAGAGACAGAATATTGAAAAAAAAAACAAATAAACTATACATAATTAATAATTTAAGCGTAAAGAATAAAGCACGGTTCGAAAAATTCTTACGCTTTCTTTATGTTCATCATTTTCATTACATTCAATATCACTGTTTATGAAATCTTCATTTCCCTTCCTGTATGTAGACTTCCATAAAACTTGATATTTTATTATTTCAGATTAACATAAATCTATCACAGTTACTGAAATTTTTTCCTCTTTAATTTTTGGAAACCCATGAAAATATTTTGAAGCTGAATAACCGAGTCGGACATTCTTGGATGTCTTTCAATTAAAATGCAAACAAGTTTTAATTCTGTTAAAAATTAAAAAAACATGACTGCCAAAATAACTAAAGAAAAAAAATAGGATGTCCGGCCAATGCAGATCATTACACGACAATGAAATATAGAATAAATATCACGACAGTGATATATAGGTCCAGTGAATATTTAGAGTGGACACTAAATTTTGGACCATTGCCATTAAATCAGTTTAAGGCTAAAAAATAACTCCTGTTCCTAGGATGATTGATGATTCATAATAAGTGTAGCCTCGTACAAACTCAGGCCGACTATTCCTGAGATGTGTAGTTAATTGAACCCCTCCCCACCACCTAGGCACACCGGTATCCATTTTCTAGTATTCAAATCCGTATAAAAGTCGACTAACTGATTCCAGAATATTCTCAGAACATTCGACATCAAAAATCAGCTGTCCAACAACTGACTTACCTACATGAGATTTTTTTTAAATTTTAAAAAAAATATTTTTATCATGAATCAATCCTTTAAGTTTGCCCCCACCTCCCAGGAGGTTGTGAAAAACTTAATTTCTATTTGAGTCTAAATCTCTACTTTTTATCCTCTCCTTCAACATAGATTTATAATCTAAATAACTCTTTTGTTTCATCTTCTCCACTTCATAAATATAACTCTTTGAAGTAATTCGTATTATACTGTACAAACCCGAAGGATTTTATACATTTCATTCTTTGCACATTTCTGAAGTATTGTATGCGCCAAATCGAATTCCATTTTTGAATGTCCTTGTTCAAAGAAACAGTGATAATAGTTTTTCAAATGTTCAACTTTTGCATAGCACAAAGATTACTGAAAATAATCTGCTTCGTCTGTACATTTCAAAAGTGCCGAAAACAAAATAATCATAATTTTTTTTTAGAGATAGACAAACATTTCATTAAGTTCACTGTTTTAAAAGGACTTGTTTTTGTAGAGGTGAGGAATCCATTTTACAGACGTCATATGGGAGTGTTAGGGTCGCTAACAGCGCAAGATGTTGTTAAATACGTATGTGTACCTGCGCACTACCGACTAAACCTACACCCCTGACTACCCGGCCTTCCTGGAATTGCTTAAAGAAGCATTACTTCAGGAAAGGGGGTAATGAGCCCACTCACACACTCATACACCACAATGCAATACATCACTGTCCAAACAATACATAGCAATAACATTACGCCAAGAAAATGCATCCAATGACGGACAATATAAGTCATGATCAAAGAAAATCAAATAAAAACAGAACATATATAGATATATACAACAAATTTAACAAAGAAAAACTCAGACTGTTTTAAAAGGACTTAATAAAAAATATATAAATATATATACACGTATATATATTTTAAAAATACTAATTTTATTTCTTTATAGAACTTGATTTATGTTCAGAATAAAATTTTTGTAAATGTAGAAATTGTTAGCTTTTTTCGTTCTGTAAAATAAGCAAATTATAGTTACGGTTCCTTTGGTTTTGAACCATCGTATTCCTGTAATTTAATCAGGAGGAAATGATAAATTCCTATTTATTTTATAAGCGATACTTTTATGTGATAATGAATTCTAAAGAGTAACAATCCTATCACGAACGAAAGTCTATTGTTGTTATATAGGATTTAGTTACTTAGAATTAAAGAGACATATTCTCTTTGTACACTTAAACTAAATTTTATACAAAGATTTTATACTTCATTATGCTTTTATATTCTCATAACTTTCAAACCTTGTCAATAATTTAATTCCAAAGACTTATTTTTAAAAGGCAGCTAAAGATTATTTTGTTAGAAGACAGGATAAAAAACGAAAAATTACGTTGATTTGTGTTGAAAACTGAAAATTTCATTTTTGCAGATTCACCCGACGGTACTATAACTTACATTCAAATATTAAACGAAATTTTCTCTCTCATATTTTCAGTATCTGCGATGTTTGTTTTTTATAAATTTACTATTTTCATTTGCCACTCGTTTATTAAACAGAACAATAATAATCGTATGTTGTGAAAAAATATAATTTTAGTCAAAATTATTCAACAATAATCAGAGAAAAAAAAACTGAATTAATTTATGAAATATTAACAAATATTTCAAAATTAATTGCACGTGTTAGCAGGTTATAGCTAAATGACATCACATTTAACGTAAGACTTTAATGAAATACGTACAACAATTACTACTTGTGTAATATAATGGTTAATTAAATATTTTGGTCTACTATTACGAGGTTTAATTAAACTTTAATCAATATTGAAGTATACAGTACGGATGGATTGTAAACAGCTGTAATACATGATATTGCATCAAACTATCATAAAGTTGACTGTTGCCAAACGTGACTATGAGGTTTATTTGTGACTAACATTCATTATAGAGAATAAATTCATTAAATTACACCATCGTCCAGTACAATGTTATTGTAGTGCTGTTTAAAAACCATCAAACCGTGCTGTATAAAATTAAAAAAATCTATTTTTCATTCATCTCTTATATATATATATATATATATATATATATATATATAACATCTCGTACTGATTTATAATTAACGATCAGAAAAAATACTGAAAACAAATTGATAAATTGATGAAATTTTGTATACACATTTTTCTTACAGTGTGAGTGAACACAAAGAAGGGTTTAAAAGGTTAAAATAAATAATTGATTGATTTTTTTAACTCGGAAATTTTTTTAATTTCTCAGTAACAATTGAATACATCAACCTGATTTTTGGTGTGTGTGTGTGTGTGTGTGTGTGTGTGTGTGTGTGTGTGTGTGTGTGTGTGTGTGTGTGTGTGTGTGTGTGTGTGTGTGTGTGTGTGTGTGTGTGTGATCTTCATGTGAATACTGAAAATTTTATCTATAGCTTAAAATCTTCACTGGAATAACACGAATTTATCCTGAAAATGTTAAAGTTATGTTGGTCTATGTTGGTAAAGTAATGTTAAAGTAAGTTAAAGTAATGTTATGTTGGTAAGTTGTTCCTTGTGTGATACTGTTGGCAACCAAAAGACAGATTCACAAACATTCACATTTATATGTAAGATAAATTATAAAATAATATAAATAATAATAAAAACGTAGTGATATTAAAAGTAAAAAAAAGTTAAGGTTGATAAGATAAATGTTTAAAGCGAGAGTCAAGCTATTTTATAAATAATTATCACCTGTCACAAAACATAAAAAAACTGTTAATTATGTAAAATGAGATTGCTAGAGAGGATATAATACACATCATCATGATATGCAACAAAGTGCATTACACTTTTGATGGAATACAGAATGAGGTTTTTGAAAGAAAAAGCTCTCTCTCTAACTAGACAAAAATTAATTGTGTATCATAACGGTGATAAATGATCGAATATAATTCTGTTGTAAATATGTTTGCAATTATTAGTACACTCTAGTACAAAAATTTAATTATGATTAATAAATTTATTTTTACTTTTATTACTACTTTTTTTTTTGTGATAAATATAAGTTTGTATTGCACATATAATTTGTTTGTTAATATTGTTTATATAATATTTTTCTCTATAACGGAAGTTTATATTTAGTTTGTGATGGCAATTATGAGTAACTATTGTAACTTTGATTTTACCCTACATTTATCGTATTATTTCTTTCTTTCTTACTACTTTTTATGTAGTGAAAATCTGCAATTCCTCAGACAGTTTGATGACTAAAGAATATTGTCTGTTGTAAATCTGTACGGTTGCACCAGAGTTTATTTTATAAAACTATAACTTTTATTATCTTATATTCACACAATATAATAATCTCTTTTATAAACATTTTCATTAGTAAAGAAATTGTCTTAAATGGTTTTGATACTTAGTCATTGAGGTTACTGGATGCAAGGAGGTTTAAAGAATTTTCTTTTTTAATTCCTTTATTTATTTCCAAGCAATTACAGATTCCATGTGATTCGAAGATCAACCAAAATATATTTTCTTAATTTTAAACGAATATGTAATTTCTCTCTAAAGTACTTAAAAAAAAAATACATAAAACAAATGTTAAAAGAATCAATTAAATTAAAATAAAAACGGTAAAATGTCAGGATGGTCCACTTTTTTTTCATTTTTTTTTAAGAGCTGCAGGAACCCCATTAACAGGCGCCTAGGCTCTGTCGTGCTTGCTAACAGGTTCCGCAAGATGTTATTAAATGCGTATGTGTTCCTGCGCACTACCGACTAAACTTCCACACCTGGCTGTCCATCCTTCCCGGTACAGCTGGTGTGAATTACTTTAGGAAGGGGGAAATACGTCCTCACATACATTCAGTCATCTGAATGTGTCATATATATATATATGTATGTATATATATATATATATATATATATATATATATATATATATATATGACACACATCCACAAGGTACCTCACCTTAGACTAAAATCACACCATAGACTCCACGACATCCAAGCATCACTCCAGAACACATACCTCACGCCGCACACTCCACATGAATCAGTCATATCCAATCATATAAATAAACATCACACAGGGAATCGAACACTACAGCATACTTACTTCACGGGTCACCATCGGATGGGGAAGCAGAGTGCCCACGACCTCATCGCACCCAGGCAACCCTCACACATACAGGGAACCCCCTAGGCTTTCAGCCGCGCGCCTGTCCGTCTCCGCATCCACCTCCAACCCGATCTTGGCCTACGATTTTCCTCGATACTGCGTAATTTTGTCATAACCGCTCTTGCAAATCCGGAAACGGCAGGCCAGTATTTTTCACTATACAGCATAATCCCCATTAGTTCCTCTGGTTCAAACATTACGTCTCTTCCAATGGAATCAATCATCTCCTCTCTTTCTGTGTTAAAACGAGGACAACAAAAGAACACTGGAACGCTGACTCCTCAACCTTACAATCGGGACATACATCAGAGTAATCCAACCCAAAACGGAATATATATTCTCTAAATCCCCCATGGCCCGCCAGCAACTGGGTTAAATTAAAATCCAACGAGCCATGGGTTCTTCTGGAAGGATGGTTCCTTCAAGATGGTTTCCTTCACTTAAAGAAAAAAAAACACAACTAGCTACATCAATGCTTCTGAACACCCTTATCTATATCTACACAAACTATTATTAAGTAGACCAATATTCCTCTTAAGCGCACAATAATGAAAGGTTTAACAGCAGAACTTAATTGGCACATTGCAAGATACAGGATGTAGAATAAAAAAACCAAAAACGTATACCTCTAGTTAACTTAAGAACATAAAATATTAATCTTTCTTAAATAGACTGACAGTTGATTAGATTAATAATAAACTTATAATATAACATTAATAATTGTAATAACTCGCGTCTAAATTTAATATGACTGATGTTGAACACTGCACTTAATTGAGACGTAGAAATGCTATACATACAAAATTCATTATTAACCTCAAAAAATTAATGCCTTAAAAGCTGTTTCATATTAACTCTAACTGGTGAATCCAATAATTGGTGAACGAGTCTTACATCTATACAGCGTACTCAAGGAGACTTTGCGCTTGGAATACAACACGCGAGCTGAAAGTTTGCCCCTCACCAAATGTGTCTACTGTACAAGTCATTGTATTGTATTAATCTGTCGTGTTTGCATTTTATATAGAAATGTGTCATGTTATTAGTAATCCTATGATGTCATCTGATTAGATAGTAAAACAAAACCCGCTCGCCCGTCACCACTCAGCCAGCTGACATTACAGTTGACAAAAACAGGGGCAAACCTTCGCTCACTTAGAATAATGTAGTATTTTATTCCCTTCAATATTCCGAAAATATTTAGCGTTCTCATTATAAACCTCAGTCGCCTATTAACATCATCTAAAATAAACTAAGATGCTCATCCAAACTTATAATTTTCAGATCCCAAACAGACTCACCTCGGGTAACATATAATCACCAACGACAAGAAGCTACAGGTACTAAATATCTCTGCCTAGACGCAACAAACACTTTCCTTTTCTTTGGAATTAAATACAATTTATTTATATCACACGAGATCAAGAAATTATTCCAGTCTCCTTGATAAATCAGGAGTAGGAATTTTTTTTGACAACATGATAAATTTTAACATCATGGACATACATCGAACGTTTTTACATACAGCAAAAACATCAGGCAAGTCACTGACGAACAATATAAAAAACAATGATCCCATATTAGACCCTTGGGGAAGCCCAGAAGTAACACAGTAACCATCAGATACAATGTTTGAGTAACTTACATACTGCCTCCTGTTGATTAGATTTGATCCAATCAGCTCCACTAAATTATTAGAGACCCCGAATAGGCAAAGAATTTTAATAATACAGTATGATCAACAATAAGAAAATCTCTATAAATAACAATCTCTACCCTCATTATCTAGGAGTTGCATATAATCTTCTGGGAACAAAATTAATTTACTATTTCATTATTGTTTAAGAATAGAATTCTGAAAAAAACTTGTAATTGACGAATATTCTGGGTAGTAGAGAAAATGCCACATCTATGAACTAAATAGATTATATTCGAATCCAGATGTAGTTAAAACGATTAATGGTTGTAGATTGCACTGGGCGGGACACGACGCGCGCATGGAGAATGATGGCGTTTAGGGAATGACCCCACCAGCTACGTGACGTGGCTGATAATTGGGCTGTCACTAACTGGGACACCCCACTACTCGGGATGTCCCAGTTAGAGACACTGGCATAAAGACCGAGTCCCGGCTCCCGGAATGGGAACCCAGAGACAGCATAACCGAGCCTGATAGATCCTATTCTGGGGGTTTTTTGAGGCGGGCGCAAAGTGAGATCCGGCCGGCGGGCCGAGAGATGGAAAACCGTTAGAGTAAAGTATTACACCTGCAGTTAAGTTACTCTAACGGGTCTACTGGTCTCGGCCCACCGATCAGACCTTACCTGGGCTGTGTAATACTTAACTGCAGGATGGTCTGGGGGAGAAAAAAAAGAGAAAAAATAACCTCGCAACTACGTGGCATAGCTGCTGGGGTTTTAATTGGGAAACCCAATGAATCGAGGTATTTGTATAGGCTAAGACGTTGATGGAAAAATAAGATTGGTCTGGGGGAAGTTGGGGTGTAGGGACCGAGATTGCATCGGGTTGACTCAAGATAACGAGAATTGGTGGCTGACATTTGTAGTGCGGCTAAGCATTTATTAGTTCCAGAATTCTTTGAGTAAATAAGTATATATTAGGTGACAAAAATTAATTATTGTAGAAATTAATTCACCCTTAAAATAACGATATTTAACTTTTCCATAGATCTGATTAAATATTAGATAAATAAGACATTATGAACTACTATCAAAATAAATTTTCAGCGATTTACCATTGGTATTATCTTGTAAACGGACATTGCCATCGTTAATACAGAAGCAAAATATTTTTTTCCCCTCTGGTTAGGAGAGTAATACCATTTACGGACAAGTGTCGGGAACTAATGCATAATATTTAATCAATTTTTTTTTTCAAATATCGCTGCTCTCACGCAATAATAACTGTTTTAACTATATTCATACTTATATTTTTTATTTAGTCCTAGTTCCTTTGAAAATACTAAGAATTTTTTTCAAATTTTATAAAAATAACCGTTTCTATCTAACAGAGGTTTTACTTGTAAAATAGGTGACACCTATAAATTGGAAAATAAAAGATAAAGCCAAGATTAAATAATCATTTATATTCAGATAATTAAAAAAAAAATATTTAAAAAGTTTCATAGGAGAGTAAAATTTAATGAGATTTAAATTGGTAATAAAATAAGGAGCTCTTATTTGATTATTTCTTATTTCTTCTGGTTTTGGAAGAAAGTTATTTGATAAACAAGTAATCCCCCCTTTTAAATTATACGCATAAAGTTAAAAAGATTAAAATGTACGAGTATAAGCAAACATATCAGGCGAATAGGGAAGATGCTAATTTTTGATTCTTAAACAAATGTATCAGAAAAGCACAACTGTTTAGAGCATGGGAAATTTTTAAAATCCTTTTGAATTTTCTTAAAATAAATTTATTTCAAAAAATGTATAACATAAAATACATTAATAAATAGATTATCATAAAAATATTAACAGCAAGAGTAATAAATAAAAAATATCTAAGTAAATTGGATCAACAAGAATACATGACAATATTGCTGAACATTAAACAATTGCAACATTGGACGATATTGCATATCATATAAACATATAAATCTGAAAGTTTGTTTTTTTGTTACTCAATCACGCAGAAATTAATACAACGATTTCAATGACTATCTTTTTCTTTGTTATAGAGAAATGTATAGGTTATAAAGACAAAACCGATCTCGTACGTTAATTTTTCAATAAATGAAGAATTACAGATATTTTGAAAATCTATTAGCTTGTGAAACGTGTAAATTTTTTTTCATTTCAGAGAGTACTATTGAACCGATTTCGATGAATCCTTTTCTATTTTATTTCTTTTTTTTATAAAAAAATTTCTTTTTTTATAGACTATAATGTTAAAAGTATGCCTGAGAAGCCGCGAGTACTTTTAAGAAATGTATAGATAAAATACCGCTAGTTAACAAGTGCATAGATAAAACTATTAGATTTGAGAGAAAGAAAACAGATGTATGACTAGCTTCTTTTCTAGCGAACTGTTTCCTTATTTGCATACTCATATGATTATCAGTCAGTAAAATCTTTTTATCCTGGAAAACTCGTTTTACCAGCGCTATTCTTTTTTTTTACTTCTGTGGCACATTTATTTTCCCTAGTGACGGTGCTTCACAAATAACAAAAACTGTCTAATTTAATATCAACCTTTGTACCTTCCTTTGTTTTTCCTACAGCCGTAATCTTTGTCTTTTCCTTATTAATTTTCAGTTTAAGTTTTGTTAGTACTTCAGATAGTATTTCTGACATAATTTCCATTCCTCTTTCTGATTCCGTCAGTAACACAATATCATGTGCAAAGCGGATACAATGTATGGATTTTCCATTAATTCTGATTCCTTTTGTTTTTGCTTTCATTTCTACAAAGGCTTTTTCAGTAAACAAATTAAACAGAAACGGTGACAATGGGCAACCTTGCCTGACTCCCATGCTTATTTTGGTCTCTTTCTTTAAGCCGTTCATTACAATCTCCGTTTTCTGCATTTTGTACAGATTCAGAATTAATCTTCTATTCCTCCAGTCGAGCTTTATTTCCCTCATTGTTTGAAATAGCAATTACCAATCCACCTTGTCAAAGGCTTTTTCTAAGTCTACAAAAGTCAAAAAGGTCTTCCTATTAACCCCAATTCTTCTGTCTAATAACACTCTCAGCGCTAGTATCGCTTCTCTAGTTCCCTTCCCAGATCTGAAACCGAACTGGTCTTCTCTCAAATTTGCCTCAATTTTCCCTTTTATTCGGCTTTCAACCATTTTTAGCATTAGTGTGGGAAAACAAAGAGATTGCTCTGTAATTAGCGCAATCCATTGCATTTCCATTCTTAGGAATTATTACCGTTTTGCTATTTGTAAAATCTAGCGGCGGTATTGTTCCCTCGTCATAGCAACATATGATAAGCCTATACAAACAGTCCTTTGTTGACTCTTCTAATTCTTTTAATATTTATGCGGAGATGTTATCTGTACCTGTCGTTTTGCCATTATTCAGGTTATTCAAGGCGTTGTTGACAAACTCTTCCTTAGATACAGGTGGTCCCATCATGTTTTTATCCTCCCTATTATAATAAGCTAAATAAACTTTATGTATCATTAAACATTTCTTTATGCTTAAAAATTACATAATTAAATATTAAATTTTTTTTTTTTAAATTAACCAATTTTGTTAAATAAAATACAGTAACAAAAAAAAAACAAGAAAATAAACTAAAAGAATTGCTTCATTCTGCCAAACACTGGGGTAATTTTTCAAACTATACTACACCTTTAAAATACTAAATCCATAAAATAATATGAATAATAAAGATATATTTTAAACATAAAAATTATTATTTACTCACACATGTTTCATCGCATTAATTACTTACTGATAATCTTACAACAAAACTAAACATTAAACAAATATATTTTTATGTTTTAGCGTAAATATTTTTTATAAGTTATTAACGTTTGCACAGGAAGCAGAGAAGAGTGCCGAGAACAAAAACTTGGCCGACTGCCCTGAATCAAAACAAATCCAGCTACAGATTGATGAACATTAATAAAAAGAATATGAACTCTTCCTAAAATGTAAAAAAAAAATAGCACAGTAGACTAAAAGCTAGCTATATTTTGCATATAGCAATATTCATTTAAATACACATTTTATTATTTAAATATTTATTTCCCAAAGAAACTGGACTGGATTAGTTGTATCAAATAGGTGTGTTACGGTATAATGAAGCTAATGTCAAATAAAAGCTTAATAACAAATAAAAAGTAAATAAAAACGATAATTTACAGATTTTTATTTTGTCCTCTTTGATTGGTTTGATGCAGCTCTCCAACATTCCCTATCTAGTGCCAGTCATTTCATTTTGGTATACTCCCTTACATCCTACATTCCTAAAAATTTGTTTTATATATTCCAAACGTTACCTACCTACACATTTTTTCCCTTGTACATGTCCCTCCAATATTAAAGCGCCTATTCTAGGATATCTTAAGATGATGGCCTACAATTCTGTCTCTTCTTTTAACTATATTTTTCCAAATGCTTCTTTCTTCATTGATTTTCCGCAACACCTCTTCATATGTCACCCGCCTGATTTTTAACATTCTCCTGTAGCACCACATTTCAAAATCTTCTAATCTTTTCTTCTCAGGAACTCCGATCGTCCAAGTTTCACTTCCATATAAACCTACGCTCCAAAATTTCAAAAATTCTGATGTTTAGATTAATTTTTGATGTAAGCAAATTATATTTCTGACTGAAAGCTCGTTTCGCCTGAGCTATTTATATCAGTCCTGCTTTGCCATCTTTAGTAATTCTACTTCCCAAACAACAAAATATTTCTACCTCCATAATCTTTTCTCTTCCTATTTTTATATTCTGTGGTCCATCTTCATTATTTCTACAAAATTTCATTACTTTCGTTTTTTTTTTTTTATTATTTTCATGCGGTAGTTCTTGCGTAGGACTTCATCCCTGCCATTTATTGTTTCTTCTAAATCGTTTTTACTTTCGGCTAGAATTACTATCACCAGAAAATAGTAGTATCTTTATCTTTTCACCTTGCATCGTTACTCCGGATCGAAATTGCTCTTTAATGTCATTAACAGCTAGTTCTGTGTACAAATTAAAAAATAACGGGGATAGGGAACATCCTTGTCGGACTTCCTTTTTATTACTGCTTCTTTCTTATGCTCTTCGATTACTACTTCTGCAGTTTACTGTTGCAGTTTGGTTTCTGTAAATGTTAGCAATTGTTCTTCTATCTCTATACTTGAACCCTAAACGTTTTAAAATGCTGAAAATTTTATTCGTCTACGTTATCGAATGTTTTTTCTAAGTCTATAAATGTCATGTATGTCGTTTTGTTTTTCTTTAATCCTTTTTCTACTATTAATCTGACCGCTAAAATTGATTTCCTTGTCCCTATACTTTTTTTGAAATCAAATTGGTGTTCACCTGACACTTCTACTCTCCTCTTAATTCTTCTGTACATAATTCTAGTTAAGATTTTAAATACTTTATTAATTTACTACGTTACTGTTTACTCATCTAGTTAATCGATAGATCATTGTACATTAGACAATACTCTTTCTAATGCACCGATTTCAATGAATGTTTTTTTTTTTTTAATTTTCTTTCTTTTTTAAAGTGAAATACAAATTTCTATAATATTTCAAAAAATGAAGAAATTATCCAATTTAAAAAAAAATTAAATCACAGTAAGAAACTGATCAATTGGAATGCATTAAACTTAAATCAGTCGCAGTTCCTCATTTAGTAAACAATCACAGCCCGGTAAGAAATGACAAACTTCTTGAGCTGACCTTTAAATAAGTTACTGTATTTCGTGAGTTTTTTCCACATCTCTTCCTAAATCACAGAACTGATTTCAACCAAATTTAGAACAATTATTACTTTCTGAGTAAAAATTATGTAGGTGACATCCCTACCACAACCGCCGTGGGAGGGTGGTGATGAAAACCCTAAAACATTATGAAAGGTGAAAGTTCTGGAACATTTGGAAATATTCTAAAATATTTTCAAAGGCTTCAAAAAGGGGATGAAGAAGGAAAGACAAAAAATGATTTTTAAGGAAAGCATTGGATTAGTCATCTTTAATCTTTTATCCCTAATTAGGAATATCGTGATAATTCTAACTGGAAATAATGACCAACCCTTTAAGGTATATAGATATGCAGTTTTATTAAAATATGTTCAGTAGTTTTTGTGTGATACGCGCACAGGGACGATCCTAGTTATCATTTTATTATATTTATAAATTGATTGCTTTAGCTACTGTACTATATATTATTTGAAAGTTTAAGGTTGATAAACATTGTAGGTTAATAAGCAGACAGATTTGAAAGATTAAATTTTATAAGAAGAAATAACAGAGATTTATGTTTATTGTGGGAAGTGAAGGACAATCTTTTTAAAAAAGGAAATTGATGGGCTTATAAAGAAGTTATGATCTCGAGTTTTATAAGCCGGGTTTATAAGCTAGTGGAACATATTCTTTAAGACTCTACGCTGAACAGTATTGGCTACTCTTTGACGATGAGTAATGAAAGTACGAAACAATCTTTTAAATTTTTTAATGGAAAGAGTTAATTTCAATAACTATTTAATCAATTCTAAATAATAAAAGGTTATTTCAAATTTACTTAAAAAAAGTTACAAAGTTAAATATTGTTTTTAATGGTATATTTTTCATGTAACGTAATTAATTTTTCCAAATATAAAAATGTAAAAAAAAGGTTTTACACTTAATTTCTTACAATGTAGCTTTTACACAAAAATACAGAATAAAAAAGAATTCCTTTGGTTTCATCTACTGTCTGGAATCTATAACAACGACCTAATTTCATTTCTATTTCCTTTCACTCAACTACAAAACAAATGAGTTAGTTTTTGCAAGTTAAGTAATATTCATAAGTTGTTGCAAAAACTCTTAGTAAAAAATATTCTAAGTAAAATGTATGGAATAATTTTAATATTAATTCATTCTTGTTTTTGACTGCAATAATATTATTTAGAAAATTAAGTTTTTGCTAGATAAAAAATAAATTTGAAGTAGAAATTTAATATAGAATCAAACATAACATATTTGTATCTCTTATACATGTTTATTTTTGTTAAAACTTTCATAGATGTTTTGATTATCTACTAAATTTCTAGTAGTAGGGAGGAGAAAAGATTATGGAGGTAGAAGAATTTTGTTATTTGGGAAGTAGAATTACTAAAGATGGACGAAGCAAGAGCGATATAAAATGCCGAATAGCACAAGCTAAACGAGCCTTCAGTAAGAAATATAAGTTGTTTACATCAAAAATTAATTTAAATGTCAGGAAAAGATTTTTGAAAGTGTATGTTTGGAGTGTCGCTTTATATGGAAGTGAAACTTGGACAATCGGAGTATCTGAGAAGAAAAGGTTAGAAGCTTTTGAAATGTGGTGCTATAGGAGAATGTTAAAAATCAGATGGGTGGATAAAGTGACAAATGAGGAGGTATTGCGGCAAATAGATGAAGAAAGAAGCATTTGGAAAAATATACTTAAAAGAAGAGACAGACTTATAGGCCACATACTAAGGCATCCTGGAATAGTCGCTTTAATTTTGGAAGGACAGGTAGAAGGGAAAAATTGTGTAGGCAGGCCACGTTTGGAATATGTAAAACAAATTGTTAGGGATGTAGGATGTAGAGGGTATACTGAAATGAAACGACTAGCATTAGATAGGGAATCTTGGAGAGCTGCATCAAACCAGTCAAATGACTGAAGACAAAAAAAAAAAAACTAAATTAAAAAAATTAACGTTTATAAATATTTTTTATCGATTATTTTATAAACTTAGTTTATTTAATTTAGTTTAAATCATTCGAATGCCAGAGTTTTAACCTTTGACTATTTAAAAACTCTAATGTGGACACCCCATTTAACTTAATTGTACACCTATTAAATTTCATATACACATAAAATGAAAAGTACATAAAATTTATTTCATTAATAACTTCTATATATTTTTTTTATTGCTGTTATTGAAATATTATTTATCGTAAATTTTTGTTTTACAACCAGAGGTTAATAAATTATTAATAAATCAATGTAATTAATTAAAACAAAAAAAAGTTAGATTTGAACCGATGTACCTTCCCCTTGTAAGAACCAAATATTTCGGTAATTAAAATTTCATTTGGCTATAACTCTTGAACCAATTAAAATAAGTATCACTAAGATATATTTAACAAAAGAAACGAATACTTGCAATTTCTAATCTATTTTGAAAGTACTGTCATCGCGAAAAATTTTGGTTTTCAGATTTCAACAGAAATATCCTTTTTGACCATCCCTGGATCTATTTGACTAGTTTCGGTGTGACGTCTGTACGTACGTACATACGTACGTATGTATCTCGCATAACACAAAAACGATTAGCCGTAGGATGTTGAAATTTTTTATTTTGGACTGTTGTAAAATCTACTTGTGCACCTCTCCTTTTGATTGCAATCGACTTTGGGTTTTCGACTTTTTTTTAACTGCAGGAATAAGCCCTCATTGAGACCTTTTCAACGATATATCATAAGTAGTACTTATTTTCATTGGTTCCAAAGTTATAGCCAAATAAAATTTTAATTAATGAAATATTCATGGCGCCTAGTAAACTTACTAGGGGAAGTCATATCGGTTCGAATCAGACTTCATTTCCCTTCCTTTTTTAAATTTATTTTTTTTTAATTTAACATATTGATTTATTAATAATTAATAATCTCTGATTGTAAAAAAAAAAAAAAACAATAAATAATTCAATAATAACAACAACAAAAATGAAAAAAAAATAGAAGTTATGAGTGAAATAAAATTTTATGTACTTTTAAAAATGTGTATTTATAATTTAATAGGCGTACAAGGAAGTCATGTGTTCAGTCCACATCAGATTTTTTTCAGTTAGGTTTGGATTTCACCATCTCGCGTTAGTCATTATAAATAATACTTGTAATATGGTGGTCTTCTCTTGTATATTTCTAATTTATATATTCTTATTAGCTTAATAAAAAAAAAAATTATTTAATTCAGAATAGATACAAATCAGCTTAAATTAATTTACAGTAAATATATATTTCCTATTTAATTTTATATGATGTATTAAAGAAAATTCCTTTATAAATGTAAAATGTAAGGTATACATTTTTTGCAATGTAATTTAATTTATGATGATATTGTTTTTTTTTTTTCCTCTATAAGTAAGTTGTCTATAATATATCATAAAATTAAATAGTTAACATCATTTCTAAAACTGAAAGTCGTTGCAAAAATTATTATTCTACCATTTTAATAAATAAATTAATATATCAACTGAATCCTTTTTAAATTAATTTAATTATTTCTTTAAAACAATGTAACCTAACATATAGGGCAAATTCTTACTAAAATATATATTCTGTCAGTTCCCTATAAATCAAGTAAATCTAATTTTACTCACGGTTGATTCCATGATGGTTTCAGAAATTGTATTTCGTGACATTCAATTTTCAAAATCTGTTTTACGCTTAGCCTACCAACGCCATCGAGTACCTTTTTGCTACGGTAAAGAAAATATATTTTATGATGTAACATTTTTTACGATTTACTGAACTTCTATACACATTTCATTTGGGTTGTTAAAAACCAATTTACTGTAGTAAAATCAAATTATTTTTTAAAAGTTGTGCATTATACGATAGAATAAAATCTAATTTTACACTTGACATTAGAACAAAAAAAAAAATATATTAGTTATTGTTTGTTAAAAATAAATTTTTAATTTATGTAACATATTTGAAGGGCACAGTTTTGGATAAAGAAAGTGTAATTAAAGGAAAATAGAAAACTGGAATACACGGAATATTTGGAACAGAAAATCGGTGATAGTACAGCTAAATATTCTACAAATATTTAAATATATTATTGATTAATCTTAAATTTGTGATGATTTTATGCAGAATACTGAAAGATGAAAATCGATAATACGGAATTCGCACGCGCGCGCACAAACACACACACAAACACACAATAGTAATAATAATAAATAAAAAGCAAACGTTGTAACAGAGAGATTCACAAATGTGATGAACTTTCAGGACATCTTCTACTGGTAGAAATAAGGAAGAAATTTCATACAAATATTGGTTCAGAAACACTTCGTGTTTCCAAACCGTGCTGGCGAATTTCGCCTCGATTTCTACGCCTTCGGTAAAATTAAGCCAGACTATAATTTTTATTGCACAAACTAAGGGGTAAATTTAGTAGTTTTAAATGAAACCTGACTTGAAAAGTTGAAAAAAAATAAAAAAATAGGTACCAGAACTTTAGTTTTACTAGTTTTTGAGAAATTTGGCGTTTTCGAACCTTTCTACTTTTCAAGAAATCTTTGTTAATTTGATAATAAAGTAATAAACGTTTTAAACAAAATTTTTAGAGAATTTGATTTTGAGTAAAGTGGTAATAATAAAGCCCACAGAAATTAAATGCAAACTTCATATGATAAAACGAAAGAAAAGAATGAAATATTTTAGAAAAATAAACAATAAAATTAAAAAAAAAAAATCAATATATTCGTATAGTTTTATTTTTCATATACTTTAAAATTTTTATGTTAGTATTTAATTTGTGTCCCTTTGTTCATACTGTTTTACTGAAACAGTCTACACAATTTGTTTAGAACCAGTTAACAAAGTTATTATTATATATCAAGCATAAAATGGTATGTTTTTCGACCTTCTAACCCAGATTTTAATAAAAATTATTGAAAATACTGTTCCGGACCTTTTTTTTTATTTTTAACCTCAAATTTTATAGAAAACGATTAAATTTTCCAGTAATTTGAAACCCAAAAATTACAGTCTCGCTTAATTTTACCAAAGGCGCAGAAGTCAGGGTGAAATCATTTGCCAACCGACACTCGCTAATGAAGCTTTTCCGAACCTGTTTCATACAAACTTTCTTCTTTATTTTCGCCAGTAGAACATGTCCTAAAAATTTGTTAATTTCTTCGTGAACCTCCCTATATTATAATCTAAATATAATAAAAGAATAACCCTTTTTATTTCAATTATTAAATTACAGTAAGTTCCGAAAGTCGCTGTGCAGTATGTTTTAGAATTAGATGTGCATTTTGTTCTTTCGGCGTTAGGTTGGTTATCTTGCGGGTTCGCTGGGCGAGCTCAGAAATAAACCAAGACGTCAGTTGAGTTGTGATTGAATGTGCTTCGTTTATCGGAATCAATAAAGTTCCAAAAAAACGTAATGAATTTTTTCGGTTGAGAAACGCATTTTTCTTTCTCGAACACATCTTTCGTTAAGGTGACAACTGTACTGATTTAGTGAAGCACAAGTTTTCTGAGAAGTTTTCAAATACTTCTGTTCCTCACCGCAATATAGTTTGAACTCTTATCGAAAAATTTCAGGCAACAGGCTCTGTTAAGACACTGATCGAGTGTAAGACAACTTAAACGAACAGAGGACGCTTGATATTTCGGATGCTATGGCCGAAAGTTCATTAAAATCAAAATAAATTAGCACATTTTAAACATTTTATTGACCAAAATTACGTAGATGTCCTGGACATTACATTTTTTACAGATGAAGCGTGGTTTCATCTGGGTGGTTTATTAATAAAAAATACACATCTAAGATCGACAACTAATCCCGCATGAATGACAAGAACAATCTTTACACGAAGCAGAAATTGGAAACTGGGTCTACGTGAGTAGAATGCGCATTGTGAGTCCAATTTTGTTTTAAGAATACAGTTACTGTAATTGTTATTGTAGTGTTTTAACAAAGGTTATTAGACTTTTAACAGCAGTGTAAATAATCACGGTCGATTCAAACTAGATGGCGCCTCAGTGTACACAGCTAAAATGTCAAATATTTTTTTACGAAATGTCTCTGGTGAACGAATCATTTCGAAGCGTTTGTGGTCTTCACGATCGCCCGGGGTTTGCGATCTGACTCCTCTACATCACTTCTATGGAACGAAGCGAAAAGAACAGAGTATCGCAATAGATAAAGTTCGATCGACGAAATAAAAACCGCAATTACGGCAAACATGCGAGACATTCTAATGCATCACCAGTTAAAAGTGTTTAAAACAAATTAAAACACGTGAACAATTGTATTGATGTTCGAGGAGGTCATTTTCAACAACTTGTATAAATTATTCCGATTATTATAATATTCGTTTCTAGCAAGTAATGAAATAAACAGTGGCGGCTCGCGTATAGGCACTGTGGAACTGCAGCACCCCCTCTTTCCACTTGATATTATCGACAACATTTAATATAATGAATCCTTTTTTATTTAATTATTTTTTTTTATATTTGTACAATATATAATCCTTAAACTTAATGTTATCCTACAGTCATCCTACAGTTATCCTACAGCTATCCTACAGTTTATGAAAACGCTACAAAAAAAACTGCTACTTTGTATGGAACTGTGTGCTTCGCAGTTTCGGTGGCATGGTGTTTGGCTATTGTGTGCACGCCCACATAGGAAGCTGACGCGAGGCAGCGAGGAAGATAGCACTGTCGCTCCCACAATACCAACCCTGGCGTGCTGGTAGTTTTTTCATTAATCCACTTGTGTATGGAACGTTCCTAATTCGTTCCCTTTTCTAGTTTAGTCGGTGGAAGGAATGTGAAAGCGGTTTAGTTGCTTTTTCAGTAGTGATCAGAAGATGGCGGAAGCAAGGTCTCTTTGGTTTCCACATTGTCCAAAAACACGCTGGAAGGCCGAAAGAGAAGGTAATTAGTAAAAACTAATTATGTATTTGTTTCTATAAGCATAGAAATATAAATTAAGCAACGTTGGACTATAGTGTTTTTAAGCGGACATTTTATTAAGTTATTGCTAAAAAATATTATCTGTATTGAAATTTTATTATTTATTCGGTTAAACCGAATACGGGTTTTAAACACAATGTGATTGAAAATAGTGTACCATATTCTTGAATGTGATAAAGTGTAGAATTAGATTATTATCTTGCTTTCAGCAATTCTATTTGATTCAGATTTTTTTCGGTTCTTTTATTTTACATAAAAAAATTTAATCATGGCCTTGAAAAGGCCCAGAAAAAGATTCTCTGGAGCAGCATCCCCACTAATTTTAGATACGAGCTGCCACTGAAAATAAAAATATAAAGCAGTAATTAATAAAGTTTCGTCATTACTCTTCCATAATTCAAGTGCATAGCAACTTTCCAAACGCTCTGTATAATATAATTAAAATTAAAAGAACATTATTTAAATCTTTCTTCAATGTGTTTGAATGATTTATATTACGTAATATACATTTAAAGTTATATTAGAAGTTTTTGGCTAAAACAATGTGGTGTCTCTACAATAATGTTCTAAATTAAGGAATCTGTTCATTATGCATATTAATAATTCTTGTAATAATATTATTTCCAAAGAAAATCAAATAATTCGATCATTTTATATACAAATATTGTCGGGGAGTCTTTAAATAGCGAACCAAGATTAAGGACTAAAAGATTTCTATATAACACTTTTTTGAATAACGTATTGATGTATAATATATCTTTATTTAAAGTAGATTTAAAATAGTGTTAACAGTTCTATGAAATTTAATATTTAGTATTTTCTTCTGTAATATTACCATAGACAAATTGAGGTAATAATAAATTAAATTATTTTATTAAATAATTTGAATAAAAAAAATATAATCCCACCGGGTAAGCCAAGTGGTAAACTTGTCGTCGTAAATCGAAGTCGAAGTTCTCAGGTTCAAATCCTAATATAGGTAGTTACTTTTATTCGGATTTGAATACTAGATCATGGTTACCGGTGTTCTTTGGTGGTCGGGTTTTAATTAACCACACGTCTCAGGAGTAATCGACCTGAGTTTGTTCAAGGCTACAAATTTACTGGTACAGTTACATTACACTGATAAGTTGCTAATGACTTTATTGTTGATGCGATTATAAATAAAAATATTTAAAAAAACAGTCTTACTTTAAAATTTTTTATTAATTATATTTTTTTAAAAATCAATATGTAATATTAACGTAACAATTAAAAGAAAAGAAAGAAAAAATTGTAATAAAGTAATTATTTACTGTAGTATCTCTTTAAAATAATATGTTTTCTGCGCATAAAATCTGAACGTACCGATTAGAAATATTTCTTAAAATTACAACAAATATTTCCATAAAATCTAATTCTGATTAAATGTGTTTATTTGTGACTATATAATTATAATTACATAACATGAACAATATTTTATCTTCTTTTCAAGATTCATTGAATATTTAAAAAAAAAGTATTGTGCTATGGATTCTTTCACTTTTTAGTTTCTATGTATATGTATATGTAAAAGCCTTATCCACTAAACTTTATCTTCTTATCTTTTTTGAGCAATACTTATTCCTTCCAACTCCATTTATATTCCTAATCTCTAAGAGATATGATTTTTTTTCAGGTCCTTCTCAGTAAGGATACCCTCTTACTACTCTCAACAAATTTTCTTCTAACTCCTTCAGATATGGTAAAAGCTATTTTTTCTTTTATATTCTGTTCCTGCTACTTTGATTCATAGCCAATATTTAAGCTCCCGTACGTCTCTAAATGTGTTTTTTGCATAAAACTTGTTAAGGTATTACAAAATAAAATGTACATCTCAATTGTTGCAAAATAAAAGTAATTCATTTTTGTTTTTAGTCATTTGACTGGTTTGATGCAGCTCTCCAAGATTCCCTATCTAATGCTAGTCGTTTCATTTCGGTATACCCCCTACATCACTAACAATTTGTTTTACATATTCCAAACGTTGCCTGCCTGCATAATTTTTTCCTTCTACCTGTCCTTCCAATATTAAAGCGACTATTCCAGGATGCCTTAAAATGTGGCTTATAAGTCTGTCTCTTCTTTTAACTATATTTTTCCAAATGCTTCTTTCTTCGTCAATTTGCCGCAAGACATCTTCATTTGTCACTTTATTCACCCATATGATTTTTAACATTCTCCTATAGCACCACATTTCAGAAGATTCTAATCTTTTCTTCTCAGATACTCCGATCGTCCAAGTTTCACTTCCATATAAAGCGACGCTCCACATATATAGTTTCAAAAATCTTTTCCTGACATTTAAATTAATTTTTGATGTAAACAAATTATATTTCTGACTGAAGGCTCGTTTCACCTGTGCTATTCGGCATTTTATGTCGCTCCTGCTACGTCCATCTTTAGTAATTCTACTACATTTCATTACTTTCGTTTTGTTCTTGTTTATTCTCATGCGTAGGACTTCATCCATGCCGTTCATTGTTCTGTCTAAATCCTTTTTACTCTCAGCTAGAATTACTATATCATCGGCAAATCGGAGCACCTTTATCTTTTCACCTTGTACTGTTACTCCGGATCTAAATTGTTCTTTAACATCATTAACTGCTAGTTCTATGTAAATATTAAAACGTAACGGGGATAGGGGACAACCTTGTCGGACTCCCTTTCTTATTACGGCTTCTTTCTTATGTTCTTCAATTATTACTGTTGCTGTTTGGTTCCTGTAAATGTTAACAACTCTTCTTCTATCTCTGTATTTGAACGCTAATTTTTTTAAAATCCTGAACATTTTATTCCAGTCAACGTTATCGAATGACTTTTCTAGGTCTATAAATGCCAAGTATGTTGGTTTGTTTTTCTTTAATTATATAAGTAAATATGCAAGAAATAAAATACGGATATTTGTAAAAATTTTATTTATTTTCCTCAATAATGATCGTTTTCATAATATTTTCATTAAAAAAATAAATGCATTAAAATTATTTATGTATGAAAAGTATTCTAATATTGTACTGTTTATTGTTTATTGTTATTGTAAAATAAACATTAACAATTAACTTTGTATCTAACAATTTTTCGTTTTGTATTGGCATTGAGATAAACACTTTTCAATGTTATAAAAAATAAAACCTTAAAAAATATAAATTTTGCTAACGTATACTTGAAACATGAATGAAAATAAAATATTTAGCAAAAGAGAACCCGAAGAATAAATTGATAATATCCAGGAACAATTTTTTTTAAGCAAGGAATTAAATTATAATTAAAAAATGTAATTTTAAGTATTTCAAAATACTTTATTGTGAACTAACTGCTGAGAGTTTCTATGAACGGAATATACTGATTAAGGCCGGCAATGAAAGGGCAGTAATCAGAATGATGCACTCTCTTCTTTAGAATGAAAGAGTGTCGACAGCAACAAAGATTCGATTATTTGAGAAATTTATTGATAATAATGTAATAAATAATATCTCTGAAATCTGTAAAATAATAAGTAAAATGAAACAAAGTAGCAAGTCGATAAATTTTTGAAGAAGAGCATAAGTCGACTGACGATATTTTCGAAAGGGAATTAACCGAAACAAATTCCGTGAAAAAATCAGTAGTGGAACGGAATGGAACACAATGATAGCGGGAGTTTTATTATCTCCTTACTAATTGCAGACCTGGACAGACGTCCCTTGCTGCTGCAACTTTTTTTATCGGACGGGTCATTATTTATTTAGTGGCGGTTATAGATTTTATGTGTTTTATTTATGGATTGATTTGATATTTGCTTTTCGGTTCTTTAGACCAATGAGAAATTGACTAGGGCTAAACGTGGGAGACTAGGCGTATTTGAGCTTCGTGCTTCGGCATGATTCCCCTTCTTTCCGACCTCTGAAGTCCTTTCGGTGCTAGCGCCTTTCGGCCTAACAGGAATTTGCCTTCCTAGGGACCCTAGTGTTTGGAGGAAGCAATGCGCTCCCCTTTCCGGAGGGAGACACATGTGCTGGCTGGGGCTCAGTAGTTTTGGTCGGTCAGTTTGACGGAATCATGTTAGGTTGGATGTCAGTTTGAGGCCTAGGTGAAGGCGAAATTTGATATGTATGAGAGATGTAATCAGTTAAAGGGTCTAAAGACGACCTCCGGTAAAGCCTCTCAGGGCTCGGAACGCAGGGGAAGATGTAGCCACCGGTAACGTCACAAAGTGGGTGTCTTCCCTCTACGGGATTGGAATGGGTCTCAGTAGTGAACGACAATGAAAAGCAAAGTTATCACGGCACGATACGAGTGACCTCGAAGAATTTATACCATGCAAGTATACAGGATACTGTATAAGGAAAAATGTATGAGTCGGATCAAATTTTAAATGTCAGAATCGAACATAATATTTAGAAAAAATAAAACTGATGAGATTTAGTTTTATCCAATTACTAGCAAAGAGATGAAGAGAAAAAAAGTCTTTCTTTTTTACTTCCTGTCTGGTAAATGAAGTAAAACATTGTAAACGCAAAACATTTCGGTTTTCATATTTCAACGGAAATATCCATTTTAACCATCCATGAATCCATTCTTAGTTTCGGCGTGACATATGTACATATTATCTCGCATAACTCAAAAACAATTAACCGTAGGATATTGGAATTTTGGTTTTAGGAGTGTTGTAACATTTAGTTGTGCATCTCCACTTTTGATTGCAATCGACTGAACCAAAAGTGTCAAAAAAGCCCAAAATCCAAAACAATTTGGATTTTTTACTTTTTCTTAACTGCAGTAATAAGCCCTTATAATAAGCTTTTCAAGGATTTATTAGAAGTGGTACTTATTTCTATTGGTTCCAGAGTTATTGCCAAATAAGCTTTAATTAATGAAATATCTGGATATTAGAGGAAAGCACATCCTTCGAATCAGCCTTCATCTCCTTTTTTTTAATTTAAATATATTCATTTGTTAATAATTAACCTCTCATTGTAAAAAACCTATTACGATGAATAATAATTCAAAAAAAAAAAAAAATATCAGAGGTTATTAATGAAATAAAATTTCATGTACTTTTAATTTAAAAAAAATGTGTGCATGTAATTTAATAGGCGTACAAGGAAGTCACGAGGTATCCACATAAAACATTTGTTGTTTGTATACTGAAAGCCTTATTCTTGCACTAACTAATTCATTCCATTACATTAATATGTCAGTTTGGTTATGTACTTTAATAATTTAATTTAGGGATGGAGGGTAAAAGACGCTTAGTAGTAAAAACATATAAAGATTTAAATTAAAAATCCTATAGCTTAACTTTTATCGTCAATTATTTTTTCATGTTATCTTCAAGTTGGATTAGAAAATGTTTATGAAACTTTCTTGGATAAATTCTGGGTATAGGTCATTGATAACATTTAATTTCGGATACAATAAATCAAGCGGGTGAAATGACACGGTAATCGTCGATCCCATCACTTTAAAATTTTACCCAAGAGTAGAATAATTTTTTTTTGTAATTCTTTATTTTCATAAATATACTTTTTAATCTTCAACTTAATTTTCCTCAATGTTCCCCAGACTAGCAGTCAGTTGAAGACAAAGCCTTTGGTAGCCAGAGTTTACTTTAAAAGGGACAGATTTTTATACAATATATATAAAACGTCTTTTGAAAATATACATTAGAAATACGAGATTGTGATAAGTAGGTTTATAAGAAAACATTTTTTCAGCAAAAAAAGGGAGAAACTTTAAAATTGCTAAATAATAATGAAAAAGAAAAATCCCTAAATATAAATCATTTATAATAATTTTACCTTTTTACTTTCCTGTTGGATTTAAACTTCAATTTTGAAATATATTATTTCTTATCTTCGCAGAAGATCTTACCTAAAGGTAAGAACTGAAAAATAAAGTTGTAAAATAATTTGAGAGAAAAAATTTAAAAGAATAAATAAATAAAACTAAATTGCAGATTTTTTACAGAAATAATAAAGTTAGAATCATTGTAGATAATATTCTTAAGCAACTTTATCTATTTTAAACGATTTACGATTTATACGCGTTATATTTGTCACGAATTTAAACTTTAAATTTTAAAGGTAACAATCTGGTTCATTCAGTAAAATAAACGAGAGAATTAATTACTGCAGCCCGTTTGACAGCTTTGTTAAACGTTTTACAAGTAGGTAACACTTAGGCTAAGTGAGATCTGACACTGTTGCCACCATCAGTCAGTTATTTGTACTTGCATTAACACCTTTAAATAATCTTTTAGTTAGCAGCTTGTTATTTGATTGGCAGGTTAATACATTGTATTAAAACATTCACTTTGTTTATCCACTCTATTAACAGTCTTTTACGTGTACTACAAACATGAATTATTCCAAAATTAATCTGATTCAATTCATACAGAATTCAAATATATATATATATTTATATGCAGTCCAGCTATTTCAAAATATTTATTTTATGAACTACGTGTACAAATTTATATTTTTGTAGTAATAAAATATTTTAAATTTCCGTAAATTTTTTTTCTTATGCTTTTGTAAAAAGTAAA
Source organism: Lycorma delicatula (assembly GCF_047948215.1). Classification (NCBI taxonomy): domain Eukaryota; kingdom Metazoa; phylum Arthropoda; class Insecta; order Hemiptera; family Fulgoridae; genus Lycorma; species Lycorma delicatula. Next base: position 207,961,730 of record NC_134456.1, on the reverse strand, counting down.
ACCTAAGGCTGTGGTAAAGTAGTATACAAGGGATTTAGAAAAAATCTTTAAACTGGTAGGATTTATTCTACCAGTTTAAAGATTCGACAATCGATGACTCGAAAAACGACTCCCGTTAAACCCCATAAGGGCTGTGATCAGTTGGCGGGGGGGGGGGGGGGCGACCGGCAGCGTCACAAGGCGGGTATCTTCTCCTACGGGTTTGGGATGTAGGATTGCGGAGCATCTACATAAGGATTGCCCAAAGGAGGCCAAATGTACCTTTTGTAATTCTCGGAGGCATTCTCTCGGGAAACGCAGACCAAGACCAAGTAATGAGGCGCTTTTCCTGGGTTTTGGGGAAGACCTGGGTTCGGACAGTCCTGTCCAGGAGGGGGCGGGCGCTTAGGTGTCCCGCTGCCGGTGATTGGACAGGGACTCCCTTAGTGTTCCGATCATAATTCGATAAGGAGGGCAAAGTAAAACCGTTGCCCCCATGGGGGATCCCTTTGGGATTCCTCATTTGAGGCGTAGCGTCAAGACCGGAGTCCCGGTGGGGGAATCTCTACGAGGTCCCCTCATTAGAGGCATGGCGACTAATTAAAAGACCGAGTCCCGGCTGTCTGGGGGGAACGTCAGTTCTTGACTACGCAGTTTGAGGCGATAGCACCCTGGAACTGTGTTCATGCTTGGTTTCGAGTCTGGGTCCAGGGGGTGAGGATAAAAACTGATAAACTCAACAAAAAAAATTATATATATATATATATATATATATATATATATATAATTTTACTTTCCTGGAATCCCAACTCTAGAAAGCTATGCTGTAAGAAGTAGAGTATGGTAATCATCAAAAAAGGGGTACGGGTTTTCTTTGTATTTCATGACTTTTCATGACCCAGATATCCCCCCAAAAAAATTGGAGTAATACTCATAAGTACGTAAGTATGTATTTGTGTTGGCGTGGTTGATTCAAGCTTAATAATTTTTGATTGGATAAACCGATTTCGATGAAATTTTGTACCGAGATTCCCATTATATATAGAAATTTGTTGGTAAAAATTTGGTATCGATATTTCTAGGTGGTTTTTTGGGGTCAATTTTCTCAGAATATTGAAAAAAATAACCCCACTTTATACGAATTTTAAGCTCAGTACATGAATGCATGCTTATAATTTTTTTTTTAATTTTCCCCAAAATTCCCACCTTCCCAAAAACAAGAATTTACGACATATTTTTTAAATTAATATTTTTTATTTCTTCCTAGACATAGTACTAGTGCGCCTGACCCCACCAAAAAAAACTTTAGGGCATTAGGGCAATATTGTGGGTAGGGGATAGCTGATCAAAATTAAAAAATATCGTTTTTATTGAATTTACTGCAACACTTTTTGGTTTATTTCAACTTCTAATAATATTAAATGTTTATTATTTAAACTTTTAATAATAATATTACAATAAAATTTCATTATAATTCACTTCCTACTCCGAAAAAAGAAAGCTTAGGTCAGTTTATTGGTTTTACAATTTTAGTGGAAAACTTTTTAGTTTTTTTTTTTCCATTAAACGTAGTAAACGTTCTTAAAAGGTGATTTTAGAAGTGAGGAGCGGAAAAAATAAAATATACCGATTTTTTTAAAATTTTTTAATCTTTTTCAGTTTATTTAAACATATATATAATGATAATTTTATAATAAAACTTCATCATAAATTACTTACACTCAAAAATAAAAATTTTAGGTAACTTTTTCATGTATTTTTCCATTATGTAAGTATAAATAACCCCACCCAGAGGTCCCGGGTTTGAATCCCGGTCAGGCATGGCATTTTCACTCACGCTACAATTCATTCATTTCATCCTCTGAAGTAATGCTTAATTGTGGACTCGGAGGTTAAAAAAAAAAAAAAGTATAAATAACCAATGCTAGCAAATTTTGTCATCTTTTTTTGTGAAAAGAAATGTGACACAGAGTCTTAGTGTTAACATATTATGCTATGTTATGTAATTTTAAAACAAAAATAACATGTTAACAATAATGTTATTTTTTTAAAAAAAATAACATTATTGTTAACAAACATTAGCTTAAAGATAATATTTAAAGAATGTAAATAATTAATTTTTTTAATAATCTGAGTAATTAAATAAATATTAATTTTTTTTTAAATTTAATTATATGAAATTTATATTTATTAAATTTTGAATAAATCAGATTAAATTACGCGTAACATATAATGAGTTCTTAACCAGAATATAACAATAATTAATGAAATGAATATCTTTAATCATAGGTACGTATTTTATTGGAATAACAAATAATAGGAGAGTAAATTTGTGTCAAAAAATCTAAACAAAAAAAAAAACAAAGGTGCAATTATTTGTACTCTTTCATAATCCTGAAATTAAGTACATCTTTTGCATTTGCTAAATTAGCATAACATTAAAATAAGATTCGTAACACCATGTAGACGTATTTTCTTAAGATCTTTCATTGAAACGAGTGTACTACTAATAAAAATAAATTTATTGCATAATTAACACTCAGTCGACCTACAATGAGACTGAGAAAGTTCAAACAGAATTTAAATTACTTACAGTTTGTTTTAGTTGTATTAAACAGTTAATTGTTAACTGTTAGGCCTTTATCGGCACAATTGTTCACGGTTGTGAATTAATTTCTCTATCATTCGTCTCCCGCGCGGTTTCTCTATTTTCAGCGTACATAGATCATTTGTTTATCTGGTTTTATTAGAATACGTAGGAAATGCAATGTGCACGAATGTTTGTTTATTCTGTAATCCTTTTTAAACAAGTATAATGATTCAATGCGCTTTAAACACATATAAATTAAGATTAATAATCTATTAGTTGTTAAACATTAATGTAATAAAATTAATTTAAAAAAAATAGTTTTTATACAACAAATTTTATTGTACAATTTTTTTAAATTTTTACATCTTAAATTTCCATTTCCTGCATAAAATTATGCAATAGGACTACGTTATCAAACACAATAAAATTTTAGCTACTTTCTTAATTACATGGCATTACGTGAAAGTATGATGAAATGAATTTAACATTTTTGGAATAGTTTTTACAACACAATTAATTTTACATTACTATTTGTTAAATTTTCCTTTACGATGTAATGTTTAATATGTACGCGTAATTAATTTCTAAACAAAAAATGTAATAAAAATTGTAACATTATAAATTATAACTAAAACATAATATTATTTCATACGCGCGCGCACACACACATTTATATGAATGTGCTTTTTTATCTTTATGCCTACTTCAGGTTTTCCTACAAAAGGCAAGATACATTTGATGGATCTTTACCGACAAATATCTTCCAGACATAAATCAACTGCTACACGGATACCAAAAGCTCATGATGTAAACGAAACATAACTTTAATTTATTTTCTTCACGAATAAATTCACTTAACATTGTTCTGATTACGAAACCCGTTCGTTATTAGCTCTTTAATAAAAATGATGAAAAATCTAATTTGAAAAATATATTATTAACTTTAAAAAAAAAAATCGGGCGGGGCTATGTCGGGGCGCAGGTCGTTTGTTTAATGTGAAATGTTACGGACGAAATTCCTCCGAGCTACAGACCGACCAAATTATCTGTAGAGATACATGGGAGAACCACCATCGTATTTTTTTTTTTTTGAACAAAACTGAAAAATCTACAATGGAAAATTTTAGTTCCTTCATTTTGCCAACTCTACAGATAAACTGGACTGTCTTATGCCAGCAAGTCGCTTTTAGCGAATCGGATTGAAATGAAAACGAGACATTGACTGCGTACTAAATTTAATTTTAATATAAAACAGACACTAAATGGTACGTGTTATTTATTTTGAATAATATTCGACGACAATTTTGTTCAATGTCTGTGATATGAGAAGTAAGAGACATAAGGCATAATAACGCCGTCGGCGTCGTTCATTGAGCGCGCCGTACCAGCTTTGCGACGTTGCCGAAAATCTCACTCGCTCGGAACTGAACATTGGAATACCTGTGCGTGGCCTATAACTTCCCGTTTCCTTCGATATTCATAATTTATATTTCCGGCTGGCTTTTGCGCGGGCTGAGGCTGGCATTTTGAATTTTTTTACTTTTACTTTACTACATACACGTTTACTTTAATTTTTTACACATTATTGTCCAACATACTCTTATTACTTAAATCGATCTACCTCGACAGGTTCTAAACACAAACACACGAATCACCGCGCTAATCACCTCTAAGTCGGGAGCTACAATGAATGGCTGTCAGTTCATTATCTAGTGTTCAAAAGTATGAATCGTGAATCGACATTTTGAAAATTAAATATGTTACCTCAATCGTTTTGTTTAAATTTAGTGTACTTTTTTCTCAAAAGAATAGCTAATTATTAAAAAAAGAACCAAAAACACCCACCACTACCAAACCAGACAACGGAACTCGCATAATATTATGGCTTCCGAGAAAAATCCGCAATATTCTTCTGTTGCCATTTTTAATAATAGTAATTTATTAAAAATGGCAACAGATTTGAAAACAGACAATTTGAAAATTCTTCTTATAAATTTATTTAAAAGATAATTTTTTTTCTTATTGAAACAATATTACTATATTGATTATTATTATAAAAATTTAAAAATTCCTGATTTATAAACGCGTACATAAATAAGTACTCAAAAATAATTATCAATAGCGCCATCAAAATTGTGAAGTATAGTGTAATAATATTCTATATTTAATGAAAATATTTTTTTTTATCTTATTTATATTTTTATACTTATAACTAACCGGTCTAGGAAGGGGACTCCACCCCTTGGACCCCCCGCAGTGTTCGTTACCCTCATGGTTATGAGAATAATACTGATAAATAATAATTAAAATATTCAGGCTTTATAGAAATCTGAAGAAGAAACTAAATTATAAAAGAAAAATTAGTAGTACCGTTTTTTATTCTTTTTTTTTCACCCTGACCACCAGACCAGATCCACAACAAAGCAAAGCACAGCCCAGGAGTTTGATTACAAAATAATTACACCTTTTCTTTTCTTTTTCCTGTTTAGCCTCCGGTAACTACCGTTCAGATAATACCTAAGAGGTTGAATGAGGATGATATGTATGAGTGTAAATGAAGTGTAGTCTTGTACATTCTCAGTTCGACCATTTCTGAGATGTGTGGTTAATTGAAACCCAACCACCAAAGAACACCGATATCCACGATCTAGTATTCAAAATAATTACACCTACGGTAACTAAAGTACACACACCTTTAACGACGAAAAATTCAAAACTTACTTCTTTTCCCATAGCAACAGAAATATTATAATGAAATAAAGGATTTTTTTTTTCTTTAATGAATATTTCTAATTCACAACTCACCCCCAAGGGGGCTAGGGCCTCAATCAACGGCTTAAAACCTTTCTTGGGATAACACGATTATATTCTGAAAATTTTAAAATTATCGTTCAGTTTGTTCTCGTGTGAAGCGAGAACAAAGTTTTAGTTTAATATATAAAAAAGATTTTTTTATAATGATTTTTTTTTTATTGTATTATTATTAACCTATCAGAATAAAAAATTAATTTATTTATAACCGAATGGTTGTTGGCAATCTAATATGAGAATCAGATCATTAACAGTTGCACATCAATTACCAAGTTTATAAAAATGCAAGTGATTTTTAAGTAATGAAAGCTTTAAATATCAAAAGATAAAATGTTTTCAACCTACACCTAAGTATTATAAGTACCATCTAGGTAGAAAAACTGCACTAGCAATTAGAAAAAATTTTAAATTTAAACATTATTATTTTTATTTTGGAAAGTAGGAAAACCTCCCAAAGGCACCAGACGTTGTGGTATCGCCTCGTCGTGTGAGATTCTTACAGACTAAAATCCTCGCTTTCATCGACGTTTTCCCCGAACCAAACCGCTTTCGGATTTCAGTCCGGGGGGGGGGTACTATTTATTGCCTTTGAGCAACCCTCTTATTTATACCACCTTCTTAGGAATCGAGGGGTCTGCTTAACAGTAATTCACCTTTTTACCTCTCACACCCGTACGACAAGTGCTGATACCTAGTCCCAAGCCTCCTTATCCGTCATCATCTCGTGAACAATGTTGTAAGAAGAAACTTCTTCAACACCTAATAGAGCATTCTCCACTCTAGAGAAAAAATGAGCCTAAAGGTATGACATGCGTCACCTCTTTATCTTTTCGCGGTACTGACATTAAAAGTGTTAACTTTCCCACACAGTAGAGGTACCACCAGTAGTAGTAATGTCCTGTAAGGAACTGGGTATGATAAAAATTCATTTCTTCATGCGATCGACCTATCCATGTTCTCAGATCTTTAATGAGACGTCCTGTTCAGTTTCCTACCCGTACTGTCCCACCACTGTTATCACCTGTCCATTTTCTCCTCTAAGCCTGTCAGTTACTACTACTCTCCTAGGCTGCTGCCTTTGCTGGTAGATTTCTCTACATTAATAATGATATCATTGTTACTGTGTAACGTAAATAATTTTTTACAAAATCAATTATTAATTTAGAAATTCAATACACATAGCTAAATAGCGGACTTATTATATATATATTGAAAGAATTTTTTTGTCAGCCAATCCGTGAAGTACAGAATTAAATAAAAACTCTAGCCTTTGTTTTTTACTTTATTTCCTTTACATTAGAGCGCTTTCGGGTATAAGCCCATCCTCAGTAATGATTTCGTGTGGGAGTTCCTTGATGCGGTTGTTTTGTTCAACCGACATCAGTAGTTTACCTAAGGGAAAAGACTCTTACCGCGCTGCTGTAGGAAGTTAACGGAGAGATATGGCTGGCTACCAGCTAGATTAAGGCTCCAAGCGCTTCAATGGTGAACAAGTACTTGCTGGACGAATTGCTGTCTTTAACGAGATAAATTTAATTATTGATAGTCATATATGTTTTAGTAGTTGACGGGATGCGCCTACCCATTTTAGTGATATATGACAAGTGGGCGGTGGGACACGCAAGCGAGTGGTGTACGGTACCACGCTTTTAGGTAAGGTCTAGGAGCTAGTTAGGACACTGATCGCTAAACTGTTTCGAGGCTCAATAGACGTTTGTGGCGCAGACATTCGGTCTGCGCCGAAATTGATCTTTAGGGCGACCAAATGGGATGGTGACGGGAATAATTCCAAATAAACCAAACCAATAGAATGGCATATTTTCTGTAAAAGAAAATTTTTTAACTTTATTTAAAATAAATTTGAGAAAAGTTTGTAAAACATTCGATAATTTATTAAAAATTCAATGGAATCATAATAAGGTTCTTTTTCATAAGCCAAATTACAGTTTCGTTACAACAAAGCAAACAAATTTCTGTTTTCCGGTTTGATCGAGGCCGATTTTATTTCTTTTTTTAAGTGTAAGTAACTATTCTTCTTTTTTTTTTAAAACAAAAACATTGTATATTTATAAATATAAACAAAATGATAGTTAAAAATTTATCTTCTTAGTGCAGGTTTAAATGATTCATATTTATTAGTTCTAAACAATGATTTGGTAGTCAATTTTTGCATCAAATATGGCATACTGAAATGAAACAATGTAATCGGTTCAATGAGAAAAGCAGATGGGAACCGATGCACCTCTTACTTTGCCTATCGATTTTGGCATAGGAAGCTTATTATTCTTAGGAATGACCGTACTAATTTTCTAAGCGACTTATGTTTCATATCAGAAAGTCTGTATTACATAAAATACTCAATAATTAATAAATTAATAAAATAAAGAAAACTGTAAAAAATATTAAATAAATATTATTTATTTCTGAGTGAATAACATTAATTATGGTAAACTGTTGAGAAATGATAAAAAAAAAAAAATTAAATTTTTTTTCAAAGCAGTAGCAATCATTTATTTTAAATACTTAAGAAATGTCAGAAACTCGGAGAGCGTGCGCACGGAATGTTTGTATCTAGATGTTAATGAATGAGAGAAAGTCTCCTAAGTAAATAAATTTCAAACATCCATTTATATCTGTAGTCTGTGTAATTAAAAAACTTAAATATCAAAATTTCCAAGTTACAATTTATCAACTTTCAGATTTATTGCTTTGAAACTATAAATATCAAACAAGTTTAAGTCAAACAAATGTTAGATAGATAGTAACTTTAAGGTTGTCATTTTACATCACTTCTTGTAATTTATGCCAACGTAACTTAGTCGTGTACTATCAGTTATCTCGTGAATCGCATTACAATATATCGGTTTTATATGAAATATGTATTCAGTAGTTACAACTATAAATCCATTAATTAATTATTTAATAAAATTAAATTAAACGATTATTCATTTCATTTATATTAAAATTATTTAATTCAGTTATTCAGTTAAATTAATGAAAGATAGTGAGAAACTGGAGTGATAAATGGGATACTGATACGCAGGCCATTCTGTAAATTATCCGAGAGCTTAAGATCTGGGGTAATTTACTGCTTAAAGTAAATTCAAAGTTAAACAGTTCTTAAACAATGAACCCGATGAGCCGCTAAAAAATTATTGTACATCAGTTTCCCAAGGTTCACAGGTGCGTAATATAGAGTCTGCTGTTGAGAAATAGTATGTTATCGTGTAGAGCAGGCTGGATACCTAGTTGAAGTCAGTAAAATGGAAGGAACAATAACGTAATTACAGATATACAATATTCACATAAAAATGTAAGGGAAGTGTGAATTTTTTTTTGTAAGTAAAGACTGTAAATGAAGGTTAATCGGAAAATGTGGATCACCAGCGTCTTAAGATGACAATCCACATTTTTTCTTCCGGTGCAGGCGGAAATGGTAGTAAGCCATCATCCGATCAGCACGGAAGAATAAGATTTTGTATTTGTATAATATTATTTTAGTACGTTTCAATAAAAGAAATAAAGATCAACCTTAAATGAGTACAAGAAATACGGAAACCGCGAGGACGAAATAATCAGTTGGAAAAAAGTTTTTTTTAAAAATTGGGACGACATAACCAAAGAATACTTCAACGATAGCGTTGGAAAAACCTTTCGAAATAACGGCACAGCATTAACGCAACCCTGAATTCAATTAAAAGCAATATAAAATCATTTGAAGAGTCAACTTATCAGTCATTCGGCAGGGTTCAGTGTGATGCGCTGAATCATTAGCACTCAATGGTTAAAGAAAGATAAGGTACTCATTTCACTATTGTTGATAGTGTTAACTACTATTGAAATTTCGCATTCTTCATTTACGGAAAGTAAAAACTGGTTCTCCGTTGGGAGAAAGGGTGTGTAGCTATTAGTGAAAAATAAATGTAACTTTTTGTAGCAAATAAAATTTACTTATACACTGTGTATTCATATTTGTTTCATTTGGCTTTCTTTTTTATTTGCAAATTATGAGCGATTCTGCACTACATTTCACCATCTCTCATTTGGACGAGAATATAATATTTATATACACGAAAGAATAAAAACAAGAACTATTGGTGATTCGGTTCACTGAAAGTAATACATTGCCTTTAGTTGTATATGGTTTCTAGTTTTTATTACTTATCATTCAGGTTATTATTCAACAGACGTCTTCTGTATTGAAATTTATTCTTTCTGTTATCTACATTAACTGAAAATAGATATCTCGCACTGAATAAAAGTTTCATATCTAATACATTCATAACGTTCGAGTGAACAGTGTGACACAAATCTCTTACTTTTATATCTTACCCTACTAATCGGCATTTGAATGTGTATGTCCCTCTTAGCTTACCACCGGAATGTACCGATTACTAGCGGAAAATCCCGATTCGTTAGTATATATATATATATATATATATATCGAAATTTTGGGAAAATATAGTACTTCCTAACTGGATCCAAACTTTCGGACAGAAATCGTAAACATCTCAAACATGCTCGGTCCTACCCCGCTTTAAAAAATTCCTTCAACCCCCGATAATATTTTCAAGTGCTCCGGGGCGTCGTTCGGAAAATGTGGAGGGGGTGCGATTGGATGCCACCGTAATATCTCGGCAACCGTTCATCCGATTTTCGCGATTCAAATGGCGTTTGCATCAACAGGTCAAGCGCTAACTGTTTAAAGTATTGGGGATACTCTTGATCTACTGGATCTTGGTTATCCGAAAACTAAATCATTTAGCCCTATACTTTGATTGCACTCACCCACCATAAAACGAACCGATCCGATCTTCCGCTAAATACGCTCAAACCTGTGCGCTAGCGCATCTGTAAAGTATAAACTTATGAAGACTAAAATATAGAAAATAAAAAAATATATAAAAAAAGAAAACTTTTTAAAAAGCATTCTTAACTTAAACGCACTAAAAGGTAAAAAATAATTTTAGGACGGTATCTTAGATGGATCTGACAACAAGCTTTGATGGTGGTATGTAAGATTATGTACAAGTCATAACTTCAAATTAAACATTTGAATCCATTCTGAGTCCTAAAATTATTTTTTACCTTTTAGTGCGTTTAATTTAAGAGTGGTGGTGTTTTAAAGATTATTTTACATATATTTTTATATATTTAGGTGATTGTTTTTCTTCATAAAATAATGAACTATAAACAAAAATAAGGCGCCGGATGAACTGATCACTAACGGAAAATCCCGATTCGTTAGTATCAGTTTTTAAAGTTAAATTTCCATTTTAACTTTCGTTACATCAATTTTCTTCATCCACAAAAAAAAAATTATTTTACGCAATAAGTAATCAATTTTGAACACCTAATAATCTCTTTCTGAGACGCTGGCCGCCAGGGCAACCCGCCAGGAGGACCTAGCTGCGGAGGCGTGCCTTAGGCACACTTTACAGCTAGTATCATTCTAGGATTACAAGAAGTATTTTATAAAGAATTTTGTTTTTGATAATTGGAACCCGCTTTCCTATAATATAATTTTAATTAATTATTCTAACACGGAAGTATTATGTTATTATTTCAAATAATTTATAATTAAACAAATCGTATCGCTTTGAAAAGCTTGTAATTTTTTATATTTAATTTTATTATAATCGGAACATAGTATGCATGACGATTATGAAAGCAGTTCGTAGTTAAACAGTGTTGTTATTCTAAAGATGACTAAAGTACTCTTAGTCTAAAATTAATCTACATTAATTGTAAATTAGTTGCAATCAATATATTCAATACAGATTAGAAAAGCGATTTAACATCGTCGATTAATTTGAAGGTGGATTTAATTACAAAATTTCAAGTCTATATCGGTTTAACTTACATGTATTAAAATCGTTGTTAAGTATATCGAATAGTATATACTATTCGGAAATAAGATTATTATTATTGTTTAGTTAATAAATAAATTCTCATGAACTTCAGAAATAAGATAACTTTTTTAACGAGTTAAAAATACATTTTATATATAAAAAAAATAATAATTATCGATGATATCATCAAAAAAAAGCTCGCGAGATTGATTAGAAACGCTTATGACACCGGTAAGAGTGAAGATTTTTAAATAATTTTTTCTCGGATTAAAACTCAGTTTTAAATTACAAATTTTATTTTTCATGTTTTAATTTGCTTCACTCTTTGCAAAATGATTGTACTGCTAGTTTTTAAAACAGACTGCTTAAAATACCTTACATTTTCTTACTGATAATTAATCCTTAAAAAAATTCTATTAACATTAATTTTGTTTTTTCACTTCTTATATAGTTAATAAAGCAAAATTGTAAGTACATAAATAAATACATTTTAACTGGTTTTGTAAAGAAAATGGAACATTCTAGTAAACTGTCAATATGAACTCGAAATCCGACTATTTTACTTCTTATTTATAATATCTGAGCCAATCTTTGATACGTAAAACTAGTTTTTTAATTGTGTAAGAAAATAGTGATATATATATTTATATATATCAAGTCTGAGGTTAAGTCAACTCTCTTGATTTTAAAAAAAATATATTTAATGAGTTTACCGTTTGGTCTAGACGATTTGAAACGTACTGACTGTATAAGGTTCGGTATATTGTTTATAAATGAGGTTAGCAAACCGTTAGAAATCATTTGAGTAGGTACACTAACTGAGAGATCGTAATTACTCATAATTTAATGATGTGTCGGGTGTTAATTACCCTGTTACGTTTAATAGAGACAAGATATTTACACTATCATTATCAGACAGATTACTCTGTGATTAAATATATATCATAAAATAACCAGAAGAGAATCGATTTAATAATTTAATCATGAGCATGCATACAATTTTAAAACAATCAGTATTATATAAAAAAACAAACGATTTTAACATCAAAATACCATTTTTCACAATTTGTATCAAACCAAGCAGCAGATTTTGAAAGCTCATATTTATATGTATTATTTCTTTAATAATCTTTTAAGCTTATTCAACAGAATAAATTACATTCAAAGTGTTTTTTAAGAAAAAGTTTGATGTGGACCCCACAAAACTTTGTTAATCGCCTATTAAATTACATATAACATTTTTTTTAAATGAAAAGTACATAAAATTTTATTTCATTACTAAGTTCTGATAATTTTTTTATTGTTATATTGAATTATTATTTATTGTAAATTTTTTTTACAATTTTTTTACAATGAGAAGTAAATAATTATTAATAAATCAATATATTTAAATTAAAAACAAAAGTTAAAAAAAGGAGATGAAGTGAGATTTGAACCGGTGTGCCTTTCCCTTGTAAGATTCAAATATTTCATTAATTAAAATTTTATTTGGCTAAAATTTTGGTACCAATGAATATAAGTACACTTATGATATATCGTTGAAAAGCTTTCAATGAGGGATTATTACTGCAGTTAAGCAAACGTGCAAAATCCAAATTTTTTGGATTTTGGGCTTTTATAGACATTTGGTTCAATCAATTGCAATCAAAAGGGGCACAATAGGAAGCTGCACGCAAGGCTGCAAGGGAGAGAGAGCACTATAGCTCCCGCAGTGCCGACCCTGGCGTGATGGTAGAAGGTAGTTTTTTTAACTCCGCGTGTGAATGGAACGTTCCTTGTTCGTTCCCTTTTCTAGTTTAGTCGGTGGAAGGAATATGAAAGCGGTTTAGCTGTTTTTTTTTCAGTAGTGTTCAGAAGATGGCGGAAGGCAAGGTTTCTTTGATTGCCACATCTGTCCAAAAACATGCTGGAAGGGCGAAAGAGAAGGTAATTAATAAAAACTAATTATGTATTTGTTTTTGTGTACATCGAAATTTAAATTAAGCTCGTTGGACTATAGTGTTAAGTGGACATTTCACTAAGTTATTATCTAATAATATTAAAAAATATTATCTGTATTGTCATTTTATCATTTATTCGGTTAAACTAAATACGGTTTTTAAGCAATTGTCCTTAAAAACCGTATACCATATTCTTGAATCTGATAAAGTGTAAAATTAGATTATTATTCTGCTTCCATCTCTACTGTTTGATTCATTTTTTCCGTTCTTTTATTTTACAGAAAGCTTTAACCATGGCCTTGAAAAGGGTCAGAAAAATTTTCTGGAGCAGCACCCCCACTAATTTTAGCTGCAAGCCGCCACTGCTCATATACTTAAAATTACACCTCTTAAATTCTTGTTTACATTTGAAACAACTTTGTATTAAATCTGTTATTACAAAAATTTATCAATAACTTATAGTCACTTGATCTGTTTTATTGACTCTTTTTGTACAGCATAAAACGAAGAACAAATGAATGAGGATTTAGTAAATTCAAGTTTGTGAAAGCCCTCACTAAGTTTATTAAAGATACTTATTATTCTGCTCAACAAATTTGTTATATTTATAGAACGGACTGAGCTACGAAAGAGTAACGGATAAAATTTTCAATAAAATTAACGATGCCGACGTAATCTCTTTAATTCATATAAAGTTTATAAATTAGTTATATAAAAACATTGAAGCGATTCTGATTAAATTAAAAGTATAAAATTTATTAGCGAAAGTAAAGTTGACTAAATAAATAAAATAGTCCGATAAATATTTAATTGAAACTGTGTTTCATACACTATTTATTTGTTAAATCTTTTTGCTTTACTATATTAAAAACCTATGTGTAACTCACTAGTCCCCTGTAGCGACTTCGCCCAAGCATATAAAATAAGAAATTAGTAATTATGTAGGATCGTTGCCCACAGAGTAATCGTTACTCAAAATTTTTCTTCTCTTATTTATTTTACTCTAAATGATATCATTTCATATAAAGTATTCTACCAACTAGAATTACCTAAAAAATGTTTAGATAACAGAGGTGTAAAAATTATTCAAGAACTAGTTTTCCCAGCGCAGACAATCAATTTCAAATGACAATCAAATGCCGATTTGAGACATAAATTAATTCTGAAAGGTGAAGTCGATTTTGAGCCGAGCGTAAACGTTGCTGTTCAAGTATTTGAAACGCTCGCGTAGATTCATTTTGTCTACGATCATAAATTGTAGTAACCCTAGACAATCTTTTTTTCTACCTGTGACCTCGCTGACTTAGGCATAATACCAAACTGAAAGTCGAATCAGGCCAATTATTTGTACGGCTTACCCTGATGGAACATCTTAGTTCAAGATATGAAATTTTTACTCGCATGAAGCAAGATTTCTCGCAGATCAGATTAGACAGTGACATTACATTTAGTAGCCACACAAAATAACAGTCTTAATTAATCTATACAATGGAAAAGAGAAGGGCAAACATAGGCAATGATATTTCATTTTCTAAAAGAAATTCTAGATTATTTATTTATATGGTTTTTGTATATTATTTATGATTTATATGGTAGTGAGATTGGTGAGGTTTAAACAGTGATAAACATTCCGGGAATCATACGATAGTTACAGTTAAAATTTCGTAATGATTGGTTCTGTAATTTTCACCGTTATCGGGAACTAACGAAAAATACTTTGTCTATATAATAGTGAGATTTTTAGTTTATTCCTTTTTACTTTCTTATAAAAAATAAAGGAAGTATTGTTACTGCGAAAAATTTCGGTTTTCATATTTCAACAGAAATATCCATTTTGACCATCCCTGAATCCCTTTTGACTAGTTTCGGCGTGACGTCTGTACGTACGCATAACTTAAGTATGTCGCATAACTTAAAAACGATTAGCCGTAGGATGTTGAAATTTCGGATTTAGGACTGTTGTAACATCTAGTTGTGCACCTCCCCTTTTGTTTGCAATCAACTGGATCAAAAGTGTCCAAAAAAAAATTTGGATTTTGGACTTTTTCTTAACTGCCCTCATTGAGAGCTTTTCAACAATAAATATATATATATATATATATAAGTGGTACTTATTCTCATCGGTTCCAGAGTCGTAAAATTTTAATTACTGAAATATTTGGATCTTACAAGGGGTAAGGCACATCGGTTCGAATACGACTTCATCACTTGTTTTTTAACTTTTTTTTTTAATTTAAATATTTTGATTTATTAGTAATTACGCGTATTAATCTCTCATTGTAAAAAAAGATTAAGATAAATAATAATTCAATAATAATATTAAAAAAATAAAAAAAATATGATAAAATATCAGAAGTTATTAATGAAAAAAATGTTATGTACTTTAAAAAATATGTATATGTAATTTAATAGGCGTTCAAGGAAATCATATAGTGTCATATCAATTTTTTTATTAGTTGCAATTTAAAAAGGCTTTATTACATAATAATAATTTTTATTTTAGTAATAATAGTTAAACAACACTAAATTTACTCTTTCGAACGAAAAACTTTTTATTTATTTTCACCTTTGTGAATAAAGTGACATTTTTAGAATGTTTAAAGAATCACAAATTTTCTGGTACGATTTTATCTATTTATTTTTCACTTAAATTGCAATTACCGAATCTTTTTACTTTTTCTATTCTTCTATTTAAATCGATCTTTAAAAAATTAAATTCTCTTCAAATTTTTCAAGAAATTTTGTTTTCTGTAGGTAATACATCTAAGTTAGGTTAACGCAAACCTAAAAGAGCGTTTCAAACTTCATTTATTCAGGCTTTGCAATGATTTTTTCGGAAACTACAAACTATACAGTTCTGTTAAGTATTTCAGGCAATTAATCATATAAAATCATTAAATATGGCTCTTTTCTTTGGGACTCAAAACTTTCTCAGTATTACTTTAATTACTCTTGAATCAGAAATAAATGTAAAATATTTCGCTAAACTTAACTCAAAAACAAATCTTTTCCGGACATATGATAATAAGAAATCGATATTACTATAAAATAAGTAAATACTAGCGTTGTTCCTTAAATGACTATACACTTGTGCAAGCTGGTTTATCAGTGAATTTTATCGTACACTGCCATAGAAAGTTTTGGCGTCAATGCTTAAAAAAATTTCTTGGGTACTGAATTAGAATTATGTCCACATAACTCTGATAACCAGATATTCAACTACTTCCTCCAAATAGAACACATTACCGACTAAAATTGCACATTCTGACACTTGCACATTCCGTGCAAGAAAATTATAAAACAAATAATGAATAATTAATCTAATAATATCTATTCAATTTTTTTATATTTTTGGTAGATATAATCGTAATTTCTCATAATAAGAATCAAAATCATTAATTTTCTTTTATTAGGGCTAAGACTATAAAAATATATATCACATTATGAAGGACATTAATTGAGGATTCGCTCTTTATTTTTTTCTGTAGGAATGTAATTTCGCTAAGCGGCTTGGGAATGAAAATAAGACGTTTTAAAGCTTGAAAAATCTGAAAAGCTTGAATACACCAAAAAAATATGTTAAAATATTTTCTGTAGAAGACAGTATTTTCTATGGAAAATATTATTTTGTTAAAAATTATATGCGGTGGTCTTACAGACGACCTGCTTAAAAAGTGTACTAAAATTCAGATTTTTTTTTTTGTTATTTTTTTTTATCTTCAGTCATTTGACTGGTTTGATGCAACTCTCCAAGATTCCCTATCTAATGCTCGTTCGTTTCATTTCGGTATACCCCCTACATCCTACATCCCTAACAATTTGTTTTACATATTCCAAACGTTGCCTGCCTGTACAATTGTTTCCTTCTACCTGTCCCTCCAATATTAAAGCGACTATTCCAGAATGCCTTAATATGTGGCCTATAAATCTGTCTCTTCTTTTAACTATATTTTTCCAAATGCTTCTTTCTTCATCTATTTGCCGCAATACCTCTTCATTTGTCACTTAATCCACCCATCTGATTTTTAACATTCTCCTATAGCACCACATTTCAAAAGCTCCTAATATTTTATTATTATTATTATTATTCTCTTGGGCAAGCCCAGTAAAAAGCATCCTGGCCGGCCCATAGGCAAGGCGCAGGAGCTATAACTATTGTTCTGACGTGCATTGTATATGGTAACATGAACTATTGAAAACTATGGGTAAAATGTATGAATGAAAGACAAAATACCAGACATAAAAATTTATGAACTGCCAGATGTTAACGGCCATTGTCCCCCGTCTGCAGCTCCATCTGATGACGATCAGGTGGCCCCTCAAGAACAGGCGTTATCTTATCGCTCGAGCTTGTGATGTACCGACGGACCAAGCGGCATGTATCCAGCAACACAGCCTTCTGCATTGGTCGGAACAGATTTGCTGGTGCTCCAACGGATCTTAATGAACCATGCAGAGAACGTGGAATCTCTCCCATCGCGCCCAAAACCACCGGGACCACCGTTACGCTCTCCTGGTCCCAAATCTCCCTGACTTGTTCTGCAAGATCCCTATACTTCACTAGTTTTTCCGTGTACTTCTTCACTATGTTGGTGGACAATGGGATTGTGACATCAATCAGGAAGGTGATTTTTTCCTGCTTCTTGGTCAGAACGATTATGCTTCACTGTCCTGTCCGTCAGAGCAGTGCGATCGTAGTACAGTTTATACTGATCGTCCTCTTATACAGGCTGAGATGCATACTTAAAATACGGGACTGAAACGGAGAGGAAACCCAGGTCCAAAGCGAGTCTATGATGAAGTATCTTCGCCACGTTGTTATGTCGGACTGTATACTCCCTTGGAGCTAAAAACTGACACCCGCTAACGACATGTTCGATGGACTCGTTGGTCGATCCACAAAGACGGCACAGGTCAATAGTTACAGCAGGATCCTTGACTACATGCTTTCTGTAGCTGAGTGTGCTGATGACCCTATCCTGTATAGCAAATACAAGGCCCTCCGTCTCAGCAAACAACTCGGCATACTCCAGCCAGGCCACAGACGCATCTCCATCAACCGCTCCATCCATAAGCGCCGCATAGTACCTCCCATGCAACTCCCTCGAACGCCACCTATTCATCTCACTGATCTCGGAGAAGGTATCCTCAAGGGGCTGAAATTTCTCATCACTGAGGCGCAGTGGGGTTAGATTACTGTCACTTTTTACTATAACCCCGTGGAGCAAGCTGGATTGGCTCTTCTCTAGGAAGTATTTCCGGAGATTCAGCAGTTGTTTTGCATGAACCTCCCGCAAATCCACAACGCCTCTTCCTCCTCTATTCCTGGACAGGTGAAACCGCTCGACGGAGCTGAGCGGGTGATGGGAGCGGTGTCGCGTGAACTATACACGAATCATTCTATTAAGCCCTTCAAGGTCTGTCCGCGTCCAATTTATCACGCCAAAGCTATAGGAAATCAACGGAACGGCAAATATGTTAATGGCCTTTACCTTATTAGAACCACTCAAATGGGAACTCATGACGGCTCTTACTCTACTCTTGAAGCCAGATGTAAGGGCCTCTTTCGCTCGACTATGGCTAATTCCAATATCCTGCAGGAAACCAAGGTACTTATATGTCTCACCACGCTGCATTGCATTCATGAGTGCAGGAGCATCCATCTGCGGCACTTCACACGCCTCAATCTGCGACCATTTTCCTCTCTTCATAGCATTGACCCTACACTTGTCAAGACCAAAACTGATGAATATGTCGACACTGAACCTCTCGACTAATTTGACAAGTTGCCGGATCCCTTTTTCAGTGTCAGAAATAAGCTTAATATCATCCATATACATGAGGTGGCTAAAACTGTACTGCCCAAGAGCAAAACCCTTCTTGGACTTCTGTAAGATGGAAGACAGAGGGTTCAACGCTAAGCAAAACCATAGAGCACTCAAGGAATCGCCCTGAAAAACGCGTCGGTTGATCTGTGTTACTCCGACCTTAACGGGGTTCTTATCTGGAATAGTCAACAAAAGATTTGTGCACCACTTACCCATAACGACACTTAGGCACTCAACGACAACGGGATCGACTTTGTAGAGACGTAAGACCTCTATCAACCAGGAGTGCGGAACCGAGTCAAATGCCTTTCTGTAGTCCATATAACCAGTATATAGGCTGCCCCGACTCTTCTTTGCCGTTACAGAGATAACGCTATCAATCACTAGCTGCTCTTTGCAGCCCCTACTACCCTGACGACACCCTTTTTGCTCCTCAGCTAAGATCTGATGCCTCTCAAGATGCTTATTGATTTTGGCAGTGAGAACAGAAGTAAAAAGCTTATATATTGTGGGGAGACAGGTAATAGGTCTGTACTTGGACGGATCTGCCTTCGCAGTAGACGATTTCGGGATCAGATAGGTCATCCCCTGGGTGAAAAAGGTCGGCATTAGACCTGCATCTCGCAAGATGGCAGAGTAAAAGTCTGCAAGACGCCTGTGAACAGAAGAAAAGCGCTTGTACCAAACGTTATGCACTCCATCAATCCCAGGCGCCCTCCAATTATGGGTTTTCCTAATTGCCTTCTGTACATCTTCTAGGGTGATTAAATTACCTACCATTGTCTGGACTCTATCAACTCGTTTTCGCTCCTCACGAATCCACCTTGCCCCACTGTTATGCTGTGAGGAACACGACCAAAGCGGGCCCCAATAACCCAAGACCTCCTCACTAGTAGGGGACGCGTTCGCCTGAGGTTGTTGCTGAGGTGAAACCTGCAACCGCTTATACAGCTCCTTTTGATTGGTACGGAACAAGTGAGCTTGTTCCCGGCGCATGTTACTCTGCCGATACCGCCGCAGCCGACATGACAGTACCATCAATCGTTGCTTTAACAAATCCAGGACTTCATGGCCGGTGGTGTTTTCCGGGTTCTCATATGTTCGGATTATCGACTCCGCCGCCGATCGGATCCTTCCACTGGGGTTAGCAGATGTTAAGAAACTGGACAAACGACCAATCTCTTTTCTCAGCTTATCGACTTTCCTACACAGTCTTTCCTCCCAAGGTGGACGCTGGGGACTCTTACGCATTGCAGGAGCGACGATTCGTTGGCCATTCGCTTTGACTGCCGTAATCGCACCGATGTACACTAACTCATGGAGCTCAGTTATGGAGGGTACTAATCTTACTTTTTCTTCAAGAATCTCATTAATAAGGCTCACTATGTTCCTCGTTCCGCCATTAACCCTCAGCCTTAGTATACGCTGTCTGGCCAACGGATCCATACCACCATACAGCATCTCGTTCTCAGCAAATTGATCGGAGAGGGGATTTTCGGCTCTTATCGTTTCTTCTACAGTACTTTCATCTGAAGATGGGCTGGACAACAACCCTAACTCCCTAGATACATCAGCTCGGATTGACGCCACCACATCCGCAGGAACCCTATTAGACTTAAAAAGGGATCTGCGCTGATCCAGGATGTTTTGGACAGACTTTTGTACAGACATTGGTGGACAGACATTGTAGCTCAGGGAACTTCTCAACCATCGCTTGGTGCAGCGGAACACTATACGGTTTCATGTCCGATTCCATTTTTGTTATCGTTAGGTAGGTACGGTAAAGGAAGGCATTATATTCATCTGTCCATTTAAACCGCTTCCTACCCCGGGGTTCTACAGCACTGGGTGACTGAACTTCAGCCAGAACAGAATCCACAGAAGACGTTCCAGGCCTTGTGGTACCATTAGGTGAGGTGCCGCCACTCGATCCAGCACTCCTCACCCTAGACTGAACATGACGACGGCTCCGAAGGGTGTCAGCCCGCAACACCCTACCGCCCCGGCATTTATTAACATCGTTGTACTCCATTAATTTTCAAAACAAATAGGTAACAGGATAAGCTCCTGCGGGCAAGGCTCCGACACCTCTAGAAACGGTCGTCCCTAACATGGGAAACAGACGCCGACCAAACGCCGCCCAATCTGGAACAGACGCGTTGGATTTAAAGTACATGTTATGGTCCGCGGGTGGGCCTTTGAAGAACACCACCTACCCTGTATATCTACAAGGCCTGCCACCTTGAGGACGCGCCCAGTAGGGGTCAGGATCCCCCCTGGGTTATTATTATTATTTTAATTATTTATTTATTATTATTATTATTATTATTATCAAACGTTAAACAGCCAGAATTTCTATTAAATTTGCAATACAAGAATACATTTTAAAAAACCATCACTCACCACTTCGAGTTTTCTTTCTCTGCGGCTACACGTAAGATACTTCACTTTTTCACGTTGTACTTCATCTTTAAGTCTAAAGGTCATCTTTAAGGTCGTTTTCTTACTGTTATACAGTGTACGGCTTTTCTAAGCACACTATTAAACACTTAATCACTTCGTTACCTAATTTGCAATGAATTAAATATTCTACTGTTTAATGATTCCTCCTTACCACATCAAGGAAACCTTTTTATAAATACATTTTGAATTTGATTTCAAAATTTAATATTATCAATTTTATTCAATCGTTTGGTAAATTTCCTTCAATAAAAAGCTAAGTTTATTGGATATATGACAAAAAAAAATCACTTTAAAAAGATACATATTGTGTCAAAGAAATATATATATATAAATTTAATGACAAACTGATCTGAACAGTATTTGAATCATTTTGAACCAGTTTATTTTGAATTTAAGCCACTCCTACCTAATTGTAAATATTTTGAAACGATTAATTATTCTGATGGCCAGAAAGGGTATGTGTTACACCATATTTGTTCAAATAAATTACAGTCTCTAATAGCTGGCACTATAAATATTCACACAAGTAGGAATCGACAACATCTCTTTGGTGCCAGGCTCGTATTAGTTATTAAGTTTCAAGATCGCCTGCGACTCCATTTCTTATGGAGTCTATACTGTGGAGTTAAAATACTCGAAAAAATAGTAAGAGGGTTTGACATTATATTGAGCATAATACATTCGTTATCTGCTAGTCATGCGCTTTAAATTTGTCTGACATAGACGTGATACAGAGTGTATGACTCTTTATTACTGTATTCACTCTTCATTTTTCCAGTTAACGTGACAACGAATCTCTCGAAATCAATATTTGTCTTCCCTGAAACTTCCAATTATAATTCGATTTAAAAATGTGGTGGCACATATCTATTTTAGTTTTTGCAATCCTTACTTGTGAAAGAAGTCATTTAAATTTGGTTATGTGAAACTTATTTATATAATATACATTAACTCGTTCACAAATAAACTAAAATAACTTTAGTGAATGGATGTTTCGAATTCTACAAATCCAATGTGCTTCCGTAAGGCCACTGTTGTACGATAGGCCTACAGTCGTGTTTGTCAAATAACTCCAGTTGTATAATAATCCCGCGATCACTCTAATATCCATTTATATTGCAAAAACTCGACGTTGGTCACCTTATCGGAAACATTACGTATTAGCTGGAAAAATTTTAAAAATGAACTGGGTACTAAGTCGATCCAAAATAAAATTTAACTTAATATATCGTAGATAAGGTAAAAATAATATGTTCAAGTAGAAAACAAAGCAACAGCGATTAGAAAAATTCACTATGTAACAGATTTATACTATGCGATAGTAATGTAAATACAACTTGATAATCTAAATATAGATGCCCACCGAATTCATCATAATTGTAATAATTTTATTATTATTTTCTGAATATAATCGTATTCTATAAGAAATCCACTTTATCCCTGTCATCTCGTGATTAATCTTTCTTTCTTTTTCCTGTTTAGCCTCCGGTAATTACCGTTCAGATAATACTTCAGAGGATGAATGAGGATGATATGTATGAGTGGAAATGAAGTGTGCAGTCTTGTACATTCTCAGTTCGACCATTCTTGAGATGTGTGGTTAATTGAAACCCAACCACCAAAGAACACCGGTATCCACGATCTCGTATTCAGCCCCCTTACCAAATTTTTCACAATTTTTACCGAAAAAATCTATTTTTGTACTTTATTTTCATTCAGAAATTCATGAACAACATATACTTTTCACAAAATTATTATTTATTCAGGTTTTGTTTCACAACATACCTTTTATGTAATTAATTGATTA
This sequence comes from Lycorma delicatula, assembly GCF_047948215.1. Lineage (NCBI taxonomy): Eukaryota > Metazoa > Arthropoda > Insecta > Hemiptera > Fulgoridae > Lycorma > Lycorma delicatula. Next base: position 207,938,460 of record NC_134456.1, on the reverse strand, counting down.
AAATATATTTTATTAAAAATATTCATTAATAAGCAGATTAATAATTTTAATTTCTGTTAAATAATTCTATTTTATAATATCTTATAATAATAAGTATAATAAATATTTAGTATAATCCTAATAATAATTTAGCAAATTGCATCCTAGCAGCATAATTACTTATAAAAAAAAAATCATTTATTACCTAATATACGTATCACGAAGTTCTCCCGGGACTTTCTTAACCTAATCTACTCGTGAAAATATGAAAAAAAGTTCATAAAAAAACAATTGTTCAAAAATGTTTCGTTTGCGAGTTACGGGTAGAAAAAGATTTCGCTTGGATTTCAGCTACCCCGGTGAAAGGAGGTCGTACTGAAATGTTTATAACGTTAATTAAGGAGCACGTCTAGTAATTTCTAATGAATTTTTACCTCTCTCTCTCTTTTCTGTTTAGCTTACGGAACCACCGTAAGGTATTACTTTAGAGGATGAGTGAGAATGATATTTATAAATATAAATAAAGTGTATGTAGCGTTGTACAATTTCAGGTCGACCGTTCGTTCATGAAATGTGTGGTTAATTGAAATCCAACCACCAAAGAACATCTGTATCCACGATCTAGTATTCAAATTCATATAAAAGTAACTGCCTTTACTAGGATTCGAACCTTAGAACTCTCGATTTCGAAAATTTACCTGATTTAGCTGATTTCGAATTGTTACCTGAAAAATTGTATAAAATAGGTCCCAGAACCGTAACAACAGTAGTTTTTTTGAGAAATACGGGGTGAAAACCAATAAATTCGGGTAAAAGCATCCTGTTTTTTATATTTGACGTACAATAACTTTGTTAACATAAAACTTGTACAGAATTTAATGTTGAAAAAAACGGTGTAAGATAAGCTGAATAAAACAAAGAAGAATTAGAAAAAGTAAAATTATATTTAGAAACAGTACATTACTACATTTAACAGAAAAGTACTTATTTTAATGTAAAAAAAAATCAATTTATTTTATGTGAAAAATTTTTAAAAACAAAATTTAATGCCAAAAACTATTGTTAAAAAATTAAAAAAACACTGGAAATTATACGACAATTGTAAAATAAATAAAACTAACTTTGATAATAATTTTTTTATTACTGAAGAAATACAGTAAATTTTTGAAAAAGTATTATTTCAAAGATGGCAAAAAGATAATAACAGTTGATCAACAATGCGCAATAATGTATTAGTGTTTAAATAATTCTGTAAGGTACGTTAAGTATATCGGGTACTGTGAACTGTGCTGTAGTAGGCGAAGGTTTTCTGTAAAGTTTAGTTTGAACGCGATCAGTTTACCGTTGAACTAATGCCGTAGTTATTTATAACACACGAATACGCTAATGCGGTATACATTTTCGATATGTTTAATAGTAATGCTATAGCTGCTGCAATAGAATATGAAATACGTTTTCCGAATCGCAAGATTCCAGATCCCAAAACAATTAACGCGACTTTTCGCAATATTAGGAAAACAGGTTTACTACCTAGTATTCGTACCAGCTACGAACAATCTATCCAACAAGACATTGTAATTGATTTCACTATTTCTGCCCCTTAATTAATGTCCTAAAAATTTTAGTACGATTTCGTTTCACCGGGATAGCTGAAATCCGTGTGAAATGTTTCTCTAGCTGTAACTCACTAACAAAGCATTTTAGGACATATGTTTATATGAATTATTTACAATATTTTAACGTGTAGAATACGTTATGAAAGTTTTGAATGAAATTCGTGGTACACCTATATATATTTTTTGTCTTTCCCTTTTATTAAGCGCTTTCGCAGTGATCTCTGCTTCGTCAGAAAATTTTAAAATATATATACTGGATTCATTTTTAATAATATAATAATAATAACTTAATTAAACATAAAAACGTATTTTTAATATATAATTTGTAAAAGATTTCTAACGCAGCAGAAATCTCTGCGAAGGTGCTTAACAAAGAAAAAAGATTAAGCAGTAAGTAGATTATAATTCATTTTTATAAATAATTAACATAATGTGTTTATATTTATTTATAAGGTTCCTATAATCAGTTTACTTTACGTGACTCATAATATTTATGAAATAATATGTTTAATTATTTATATAATAATATACAGGAGAGTATTTTAATTAATAAAACCTATTTTATCTTTTGTGGGGGAAAAATAAACTGTAAAGAAACGGATTTAATTATAGTAATACTGTTACTTCTGATGCCTACTTATTTATGATAAATTATTTAAATGTTTTACAATAACTTACGTACAACTAGAAAATCATTAATAAACAAACGGGAAAAAGATACAAAAATCAATCGTGCTTCTAAAAATAGCGTTAATCAAGCGTGATTCAGTTGAGTTGATAAGTGAATTTTTTATAGTACAGTACACAAATGTAACAATACAATAGTACATTAGGTAAATTACAGTAATGCTATGCGCCCACCGTATTGCCCGATGAGATCGATCAGACCTCCGTTAGGCGGGACCGGTAATCAGTCGTAACATGTGATATCCGATTGGCTACTAGTTGAATAATCCACCTACGTATGATAATAATTTACAGTTTTTTTTAATCTACTAGATTTTTAGCTTTCATTTACACTTATAAACTTATTTTTAGTTGTAAACGATATTTATTGAAACAGATTAATATAAATATGTTTTTAAAATATTTATAAAATAATTTGTTAAGTTAAAAAAAACCATTCGATTTAACTCCATTTAGAAACAGTGTAAACTATTTATTAAATACAAAAAAGGGCATTAATAATTAGAGACAAATGATTGTAGAAACATTATTATTTTTCAGTAACAATAAAACCGCATTTCAACATAATTTCCAGCTATATTTAGATACTTGTCTCTTCTTTCAGTAAGGTTTCTTGTTTTAATAGTAAAGAATCGTTTACCTTGGTGTCTGAGCTATTCTTCTAACTTTTTCTTGTCGCTTAACTTGGTACTATATAAAAACCTTTTGAGAACACCAAACAAAAGGAAAAATGTGATGATATGAAATCGAAATTGTAAGGTGAATACAACACCTTCCGACCAGAATTGTGAATAGCGTTCCAATTTCTTAAGCGGTACGGGGGGGGGGTTGTTATCACAGAAAAAAAGACCAGGAATTTCCTTCCTTATTGCGGGTTTCAATTTATTTTCTAGCATGTTCCAGTAACATCTGCTCCTGATTGTACGTTCTCAAAATAATCATAATAAACTGTGCCTTTATTCCAAAACACCTTTAGCATCGTTTTATCGGCTGACGCGTAGATTTTGAATTTTTTTCTGCCGGGTGAACTTGGATATTTCTATTCAATACTCTGACGTTTGGATTTCTTCCAATAAAGAATAAAGAAAGAGAAAATAATAATGAAAAGAAGAATCCAGGAGTGGAAACTAAAAGGGATCCTTTTCTCAGACTATCAGGTCCATTTAAAAATCTGTTCTTTGTAATACAGACCATTGTCTGTATTACAAAGGGCATGTACAGGTACGGGCATGTACCTCCAAAAACTGTAGTTTAAACAGAGAAAAACTTAAGGGCGCGGACGATGAAAATTACTACGCTTCAACAGTTAGGTGGATGAGGCTGGTACTTGATTTTGCAGGCCAGGGGATATAAATACTTTCAGGGCCAGCAGGAACAGTCTAGTACTATAAGTAGTTCTGTGAGGCCGTGTTCGGTGTAGTCATGATAACAAGCGATACAGAGGAGATTCGCATGCCCGATTTCGATGCGGTTGCGGTGACGGCGATATCAATAAGCGTGTACTAACAGCCAGTGAAGAGTACTTCACGAGCATTCCATTGTGCACAGTGGGAAAATGCAGGAAGTTATCGGTACACAAGTGAAAGTTAAAGTATTATATTTATTGATAAATTTAGGGTATTTCTATTATAGACGGTAAAAGTAATAATATTTTCAGAAATTAAATTGTATGAACTTTAGACTTTTCTAGAGTTATCTTGTTGTTAATGCAATTCATGTTCCAGTGATCATTATAACATTTTTAGTAAATAGACTGTATTCTGATTTTTATAATTTAACTATCGTTAAACAAATCTCGTCTATATCTATTTATTGTCACTACTGCTATTATTATTTATTTTATTTTCTACGTCTTTAGAGTAATAAATTTTATTTATAAGAAAATTTTAGTTTATTAGTCTTTTAATATCCTGGTCGAGCCGCAAATATGTGACAATATCTTATCACACTCTTGTGTTTTTCACAGTACACATTTCAAACAAAATCGACATTCTGAAATAAACAAAAGAGTTATAATAATAGAAATTCTTTTTGAACAACAGATATTTTATTTTTTCTGTGGTGCCAACTAGAACGAAAGATAGGGTTTCTTTTTATTCTATTAAATACTATTCTGCCGTTGCCATTTATCTCTTTAATAATTAAAAAAACTTTTCATTTATACTTATTTGTAAACGGTTACAGAGAGATAATAAGTTGGTAATGAACATGTTTGGTTTATGTTTTGGTTCATGTTTGGTATGGTTTTTATGTTTGGTTTATTTCAGCCTTTTAGTGAATCTTTAAAGTTATGTATAAGGGAATCTTATTTTCTTTCTTTTGGTAATTATTTAATTTATTTTTGATTCCTATTTTGGGTTTGGTTATTTGTTTATTGTTTTGATTATTATTTCCTTTTAGCTTAAATTATGTTGGATTTATTTATGGTTTATTTTTTTATTTATTTTTTTTTTATTTAGGTTTTCCAATAATTTATGGATAACAAAAGCGTAACGCCGGAAGACAAAAACTTTCACGACTTTCTTCATTTTATTATTTTATTTAAATCTTATTACATATTTTCATTTGTAATTTCGAAATTAATATAAATTAATATTGTGTATCATTCAACACGACAAAAGAATAATCTTCTTTCAAAAAAAAAATGCTTTTGGACTTCACTGTTACTTTTAGCGTCAACGTAAATTCATCAGAACATTGAACCAACAGTTTTGTACATTTTTGTTTGTGTATAAAAGATTATTATAAATAATATATATATATATAATATAAATTTATATAATGGTAACAAAAATTATATAAACTTTTAAATTAGTATTAAAAAAAAAAATCTGATGTGGGCAACATATGAATTCGTTGAACGCCAATTAAATTGCATTACAATTTTTTTTTTTAATGAAAAGTTCGTAAAATTTTATTTCATTAAAACTTCTGATATTTTCTATTTTTTTTTATTATTGAATTATTATTATTCATCGTAAAAGTTTTTTTACAATGACAGGAAAATCAATATATTTAAATTTAAAAAAAGTTAAAAAAAAAGGAGATGAAGTCTGGTTCGAACCGATGTGCCTTCACCTAAGATCCAAATATTTCATTAATTAAAATTTTATTTGGCTATAGCTCTGGAACCAATGAAAATAAGAACCACTTATGATATATCTTTTAAAATCTCTGGATCAGGAGTTATTACTACAGTTACGAAAATACCAAAATCCAAACTGTTTTGGATTTTGAGCACTTTTTGACACTTTTAGTTCAGTCTATTGCAATCAAAAGGGGAGGTGCACATCTAGATTTTATAACAGTATTCTAAAACCAAAATTTCAACATCCTACTGCTAATCGTTTTTGAGTTATGCGAAATACATACGTATATACATACATACATAAGTACATCACGTCGAAACTAGTCAAAATGGAATCAGGAATGGTCAAAATGGATATTTCCGTTGAAAACTGGAAACCGAAATTTTTCGCGATCACAATACTTCCTTTACTTCGTACAAGGAAACAAAAATTACAAAATGTTCAATGAATTGAAGGTTAAACTCGTATAATTTTTCTCCAAAATAATACATGAAAATTGAATACGAGTTTCGAAAAAAGAAGCGTTCTCAGTGAAAAACATCAGATTTTAATCAAAGAAAATGAAGTTATGAAAAACAGTAATCTCCTATCTATTAGGCTACTGTTAATCCTAAAAACTACTACAGTAAAAATAATTTCAGATTACAAATATTAATTAGAGATAAATAAGCATTAAATTACTTTTGTGAAGGAAAATAATCTAATTTTTAAACGTAGTTTTGAATTGTAGTTAAAAAAAAAACACAACGGTTACATATTGATCTATAACAGACACGTTCTTTTGATCAAAATTAGATCATGATCCGTAGTAAAGCAAACAGAAACAACTAAGCTGTTTAACATAGATGTCTTGTATTATATAACGGCTAAGTATGCGTGCAGTAAATATAAGTGTATACATTTTTCAAAAAGCAAATTACAAACATTCTTTTATATACAAAATTTATATTTTTATTTCCAAGGAGATCACGAACGTTTAAATATACTTTTATGAACTTATAGTGCCACAGAAGTTTTTTGAACAATTTTAAAATTGGTTTTACGAACAAAAAAAAAGTATTACAAAATTTTTTGTTTTAGTGTAAATAAAATATTTTAATGAAAGTAAGTTTGAATGTTAGTGTATGGCATGTATTAACTCGAGTTTAATACATTAGAAAATCGAAATAAATGTTTAATTAATTCTGTAAAACTATTTATTAGATCTAAATTTTGTTTTATTTATTATACCTTTAAACTGTTGTTTTGAGACAAAACATCATCTATATACCCAAACATTTTAAATTATATTTTTTATTTATTGCCCGATGGTTGGTACTGAGCGACAACATTTCTACCGCCTCAAGGCCAGTTTATTTCAGAGCTATAGTACTCTTTGGTCCTCAATTGTTCCGTAGAAAATCGTTTAGACACATACTCTATTGATTACACAACAGTTTCTTTTAGTCAAACTTAGTTTTACCATAAAATATTATTCTATATTATGTAACAGGAGTTACATACGAAATTTCACAGTTTTAAACTTTGAAAAGAATATAAAGCAACTTTTTGTCTAAATGAAAAACTTAAGTACACCTCTAATTAAAACTTCTTACCATGCAAACAAATACCAAAGAAGGACATGTCCTAGAACTTTGTTATACAATTTATGTACTCCTACAAATCAGGTTACCACAAAAATGAAATAGAATAACTAGGTAAATGAAAACGGTGTTAAATATTTCCTTCCAAGATGAACAGAAAAAAAACAAGGAGAGTTCAAAATAATACTGGACGATGTAGAATTGTTTCATTATTAACCGTATCGTGGAATGAAAAGATTCATTTTTTTAAAAAACGTGATTAAAGTTGTCTAATTTTATAAATTTAAGATTATTTAATGTATTATTTAGATCGTAATCAACTTATATAGTGTGTTCCTTTTTTTCCTGGCTAGTAAACTGTTTTATTTGGTAATTATAGTAGTAAAATATTTATTAAAAGCTTTAACTTAATCGCTTTATTTGTATAATTTATTCTTGCATTAACATTAATATAATGAATATACTTAATTTTAGAAAAATGTATGTTCATAATTTCATTTTAATTTCTGTATTTTTTCAGTTGATTTTTTAACTCGCACTCTGCGATATTATATATTTCCAGACAAATTACGGTTAAATTAATTCATTGAAGTAAACGAGTTAAAACTGTTTTTAACTAAATTATTTATTAAAATATCAATGTAAAATTTCAATATGTAAGTTAAATTTTTATAATTTATAATTCTTATTTCTTATAATTTATACTTAGATAAAAATGTAATTTCAGGAATTATTGCGAAGGTAGAAATTCAAAAAACATTGAAATTTCGAAAAATATTTCGTTATGATACCACAAAGTTGTTTTTTCTTTTGGCTTCAATCGGAATTAACTATTTTTTTTTTTTAAACCGAGAAGACCCAAACCCCCACATTATTTTTTGTGGATCACAATATTGTGTTTCCAACATAGCAAATATTTCAGTTATGTAGTGAAGCTATCAATTATAGATTGACCGACTTCTTCATATATTTTACTTTTCACTAAAAGAAGAAAATATAAAAAGGAAAATAATGGATTAATGGCACAATTTAGATTAACTATGCGTTAATAGAAGGACTTATAAAAATTTCGCTTGCTTATAAATCTTAGTGATAGATGGTTAACCCCTGAGAACAGTGAACAGTTTCTCACCAGCTCATTTGATTATTTGTATAAAATTATAAAAATGGAATGCCAAAAGATTAAAATACAAGATAAAAATAAATAAAACATTAAAATAAATAATGTAATGTCCATTACTGTTTGGTGAATGTATTTTGGGTAAAAATAAGGTTTTAAAAAAGAAATGGATCTTTTCAAACCTGCTGAAAAATTCCTGAGATCACCTAAGTCAAACAGATTAGTAAAATGTTTACCGTATTTCATAGTTGCAATTTTTTTTACTTTTTTTGGCATTCCAACCATAAAAATCTCTTTAGGATTGAATTCGATTTGAATTTTCAAAAATCTAATTCGAGTACTTGAAGTGTCGCAGAATATTCTTCTCTGAGAATAAGGCATCGGAAAATCACTTCACTCCTTACATGATGTTACATTACATGGTTCTCGCACGGGTCTTTGAGAAGATTTCATTTGCACGTTAATAGGTACCACCAAGAAAAATTTGATTATAGCATCTAACGTACACACCGGGTGTCCTAGACTACCTATCCACCCTTTCTAAAATTGAAGGAAATCCTGGAAAATACAAAGAAATTTGATCGCCAAGTCGGGGGGCGCTCTACCTTTTTGTTATATTACCAACTTCCATTTTTGACCGGAAGTGAGCTAACTAAACCGGAAATTCATTTTTTTAAATAGAACACACATACTTCACTGCGAATTACGATTCCAGGAACAAAGATACGTGTCAGAAAAACCTTTTCTTTAAAATCTAAATGACCTTCCAACTTTATCTAGTCCTGAATTTCTTTCAAAAACCCTTTTATAAGCACCAAAAACTTGATTTTTACAAACCAAAGAAAAATTTACAATAATAAACCCACATGTTTTTTTTTTTTTTTTGCGTTTGGTGATATTATCAACTTCCAGTTCTGACGGGAAATGAGTTAGTAAGACCGGACCTTCATTTTTCTAAACGGGACACTTTTTTACCACGGATTTGCATTATACGCACAAAAGTACGTAAGTCTTTTGAAACATTTTACCAAAAAGCGCCTTTTTTGTTCCTAAAATGACCTTTAAACTCTAACTGGTGGTAAATTCTTTCAAAATCTTTCCTCCTTGGAAATGTGAATGAACTCCTTGGTAATGATAAAATGAAAAGAAAACAATTTTATGGCAAATCACGTTCATCCTATCGAACGGTGAGCTCATTAATTTTACAGTCTCGACCGGAAACTAAATTACTTTGACAGGATCTCAATTTTTTTTTTGAAGGAATGTAGTACTTATTATTACAGAACCGAAAGGTACACTATTGTAAATGTTTGTTTGTTTTGTAAAAGTCAAGTTTTTGGTGCTTAAAAGTGTTTTTGAAAGGAATTCAGGACTACGTAAAGTTCGAAGGTCATTTAGAGGTTAAAGATGGCACTTTATGGAAAAGTATTTCGGACAACACTTACTTATCTTTGTTTCTAAAATCCAAATTTAAAAAAATGAACGGTCTAGTTAGCTCACTGCAGGTCAAAAACAGAAATTGGTAATATGACTACAAAGTAGAGGGTCCCCGACTTGGTGATCAGATTTCTTTGCATTTTTCAGAAAAATCACTTACTTCAATTTTAGAGTGATGGACGGATGGTCAAGGACATCCGATATATTTTATATAGTCCACGAATAAAAAAACTAGATACGAAGAGACTTTTAAGAATGTTAAATTACTCTAAATGTTAAAAAATATCTGTACGGATTAAAATTTCTTAAATAATGATTTACATATTAGACTTCTGTTTCTAGAAGAAACTACTTCACTTTTATTCCTTAATAAATATTTGCACGGGAAATAAAATTTATACACCTGAAAAAAAAACTATGGCATGTTTCCAAGTAAAAAGGTTCCGTCGCAGGTTGCCTACAACCTTTTGTTTACAGCGCTTGAACGGAAAGACATTTAAGTAATATACAATGTTACATTCCTACTTATTCTTCAGGCTATTAATTTTTCCCTATTCGAATAATAAATATCTACCATTATTGTGATTAATTATAATTAACCTTTTTCTTTTTTTACAGTTGTTTTGTAATCTTGTATTATCGTACTTTCTAGAATAAAACTGTATTCACTAAACCAAAATTGACTGCTAAAAGAAGCACTAAATCTAAATTAATTTTACGCGAATATGTTTTTGCCTCAAAAGCAGCATTTTTTTTAGTACATTAAGTATCCAGCTGTATGTCAAAGATTGGAAACAAAATAAATGGCCCATCAAAGTTTAATTGGTTTTAGACTATAGGAAATTATAATTTTTTTTTTTTTGTATCACAATTTGTTTATTTACAATCAGTACCAAAAAGGAACTAACTAAATTGAATTACAATAAGCGCTTGATGAGAGGTTTCCAATGAATCCCCCCATAATAAAGAGTACATACATGACAATAGTTCATTTGCATAAATGCACTAACACACATTCACTCCATAAAAAGTACAATAGTCCGTAAGACTAACAAAAAACAAATAATCAAATAATATTACAAGACAAATGAAAAGAAAAACGTAAGCCAATATGATATAAGTAGAAGACAATAGTTCATTTGTATAAATGCACTACCACAGATTCACTTCATAAAAAGTATAAAAGTCAGTAAAATCTTAACAAAAACAAAAAATTGAATTGTATCACAAGACATCGTAAAAGAATAAATAGTAACATATTGGTTTGCTTGGCATTTCTCCCGCCATTACCCTATTCGCTCGCCCTAAAGCACAAGAACGAAGACTTTTGGAGTTCACTCAGACCATCACCCGTCACCGGCTTGAAGCCCCTGACTCCCTCCATAACCTGGTCACCTTGCCGGACAGTCGTGAAACGACCGAATCCAAGGCAAGGTTGGCACCTTTGAGTCACTCACATTTTAATGCCAGATCCGAGACCAACAACGCACATTGACTCAAATAGGAGTCGACAAGCTGCCGAATTTTCAAGGACAATCTCAACTCCTTTTCTGAGGAGATTTTGGCCCACTCCAACCGCATTTCTTCGATCCGCGCTAAACCTTCGGACCAGGAGTAATCCTGCTTCTTAGCAGAAGAACCTCCCAAGAACTCCCGCCTAGAGCTTATCACTTCACCGTCAACTTCCACTTCCTTTGACTTCGTGGGGAAGGCGCCCTTCGGGCTTGGCTCGCTCATCCTTACAATGTACTAATTGTGCGGTTCCGGTCGCAGCCTTCCACGCACAACTCGTGACAGAGGTTTCGGCCGGATTTTTTTTGCAATCCGCTTCAAGAGGGTTATAGTAACATAATTAGATTATGAAAGGAATTTAGGACCTTCATCCGTTATAAAGAAGATGCTCTATAGAGAAATATTTGAAAAAAAAATTTCGCAGCAATAATTCTAATACAAAATCATACACATACACACACACAAATATATATTTTTTTAAAGTCTCAGTATAGTTATAAATTAAACTTATATATATATATATATATTTTGTATATTACAATAATTGTTTTTGTTTTTATTATAAAATCTATGTATTATTTATTTCTGCATTTTATTTTATAACATGTAATCTGTAATGTCCAAGATCTGCCTAAATTTAAACGAATGCACGTATTAAAAGTTACTTTTACGTAAATTTTTTAAAATTAATTTAAGCTTATAATAATTATTTTTTTATTGAATTCTCTTTAATATAATTTTATAGATTAATCTCATATTTACTTAATTTTTATTTACTTTTGCAAAACTATCAGACGTCACCTTAATTAAGTATTTAATAAAATTTTAAATATTTACTAAACATATAAGTATATTTTTCATCGTATATTTTTGTGTTGTACCGTTTAAATAACTTCAAATTATGTTAATACGGGAACCTGCTAAGACTTACGTCTTAGGAAGCCCCTATATTGTATAATTTTATTAAAAAGTACACAAATAACTTAAATATAAACAAATAAAAAAATAACATAAATAGGCACAAAAAATATTAATATTATTAAAGAAACACTTATAAATATAAAATCCAAAGTTAAATTTCTTGGAGATCTTTCTGAACCGTTTGAAATAAAAACAGACGTCAGACAAGGGGATGGACTTTCTCCGATCCTCTTTAATTGCACTCTAGAAAGAGTAATTAGAGAATGAAAGAAAGAACTCGAAAAACTAAATATTACAGAAAATGTTAAAATGGGATATAAAAACAAATTTATAAATACAACCTTCGCAGATGATATCGCGATATTTCCAAAAGACATGGACGAGACTCGAATCATAGTCCAGAAATTAAGCGAATGAGCAAATAAAATAGGCTTACAAATTTCTTATTCTTCTTCTTCTTCTTACAAAAATCAGGAAATTAAAAGAATATAAAAAATTTAAATATCTTGGAAGAGTAAAACCTCAAACATTCTAGAAGAGAAAATGCTAAAAGAGCGAACGCAGAAAATGGCGTCAACGTTCAACTTAACACGAAATTTTTGTAATAAAAAATAGCTTTTACATAATGCTAAACTTCGACATTACAAAACAGTAATTCTTTTGGAGGCGTTATATGGGGCTGAGCGTTTTCAAAATGTTTCAGATAAAGACCTTTTTAAAATAGAAAAAAGGATTTTAAGAAACTTATATGGACTCGATTACCTCAACAGAATTTATAAAGTAAAAAATGAACAGAAATTTATAAAAATATAGAAATAATAGAAGAAACCATCCGGAGAAGAATATTACAATTATAAAGGCATTAATATAGAACGAGCAGAACAAATATTTAACTTTTACAACAGCAGAATTATTAAAACTAGACGGTTTAAAGAAGTAGTCCAGTGTTAAACGCGTCTTCCCTAATCAGCTGATTTGAAAGACGGGAGTTGCAGCGTACAAAGGCCTAATAGTTAGTTACTTTTATATGGATATGAATACTAGATCGTGGATACCGGTGTTTTTTGGTACTTGAGTTTGAATTAACCACACATCACAGGAATGGCCAAACTGAGACTGTACAAGACTACACTTCATTCACACTCATACATATCATCCTCATTCATCCTCTGAAGTAATACCTGAACGGTAATTTCCGAAGGCTAAACAGGAAAAAGAAAGGAAAGGTTTAAAGAAGTAGAAAATGATATTAAAACTTTAAATCTGCAAAAAACCGATTTAAATAGAAACCAATTTTGAAAACTAATCAAAGAATCTAATTTCTTTCAGAGAAGAAGGATAAGAGGAGTGTAGAAAGAAAAAAGGCAGAGGAAAAAACAACAGAGTGAAATCCTTTCCTACTGAACGGCATTTGTGTGTGTGTGTGTGTGTGTGTGTGTGTGTGTGTGTGTGTGTGTGTGTTTGTGTGTGTGTGTGTGTGTGTGTCAGCTTAGCACCGGAATGTACCGATCACTAGCGGAAAATCCAGATTCGTTAGTATATGTCTCATGGTGGTCAGGTGTACACTTGTTATATCATTATATATCGATATATATGAGAAATATATATTGACGTTTTGGAAAAATTTAGAGTACTTTTTAACCGGATCCGAATTTTCGGACGAAAATCGCAAATATCTCGAAAACTATCGGTCCTAGCGCTCTGAAAAACTTTTTCGACCCCCCTTCAACAGAACCCATTCGTTCCCAGTGGTTCCCGTCGGATGATAATATTTTCAAGTGCCCCCGGGCCGCCGTTCGAAAATTGGAGAGGGGGTATGATTGGGTCGTACCGTAATATCTCGGCAATCTCTCGTCCGATTTTCACGATTCAAACGGCGTATGTATCAGCAAATACGCTAACTGTTCAACGCATTTGGTGCATTCTTGATCAACTGGATCTTGGTTATCCGGAAATTAAATCGTTTAGTCCTACGTTTTGATTGCACTCACCAACCGTAAAACATAACGATTTGATCTTTCACTAAATACGCTCACCTATGCGCTAGTGCTGCTGTAAATTATAAACTTATGTAGACTAAAAAGTATAAAATAAAAACTATACAAAAAATCCTTTTTAAAAACCACTCTTACATTAAATGTACTAAAAATTAGAAAATAAATTTAGGACGGTATCTCAGAATGGATTTAACAACAAGCTTTGATAGTGTGATATGTAAGATTAACTGAAAGTCAACCAAAGCTTGTTGTCAAATCCATTCTCAGTACCGTCCTGAAATTATATTTTACCTTTTAGTGCGTTTAATTTAAGTTTGGTGTTTTAAAAGTATTTTTTTTATTTTTACATAGTTTTTATTTAATTATGTTATTATTTTTCTTCATAAAATAATGAATTATAACAAAAATGTAGGCACCGGAATGTTCCGAACACTAGCGGAGAATTCCGATTCCTTACTATCAATTTCTACAGTTAAATTTCTAATTTAACTTTCGTTGTATCAATTTCCATCATTTCAAAAGAAGTATTTTTACACAACAGGTAATCAATTTTGGTCACCTAATAATCCCATTCCGAGATACCGCCCCCCAGAGCAACCCGCCCGGAGTGTCTATCCGCGGATGTGTGTCGTAGGCACGCCCTGCAGCTAGTATATAAATAAAATAAAATTATATTACATTTCTATTATGTTGTATTTTATTTTATTGGATAAACAAAAGAAGTTTCAAACTATTACAAAAGTGATCCTTAGTAGTCCGGATGAACAAAAAATAAAATAAAACATTATTATTATATGCTTACCAACCTGATATTTTTTTTCTGATAATTGTTTTAATTTTACGAACTAAACTTCATAAAAACTGTTTCTTTAAAATAACTTTTGATGATAGGAATAAGAAGAAAATTTACAAGAAGTTTACATTTCATTTATATTCATGCATATCACCCTGATTCATCCTCTGATGAAATACCTTACGGTAGTTCCGAAGGCTAAAAAAGAAAGAAGGAAAAGATGACGATAACATAACACAACCAAGTTAAACTTATTAAGTTGGGGAGATCTACACTCTTTAAACATGCGAATTTTTACGGTATTTACATATCAAATTGCATAGATAAATGTTTTTTAAAGCACAGTTCATATGTATATAGTTTTAAGTATGCATTTCGATAAAGAAAAGTAGGAAAGAAAAAGCTATAAAGACGTTACACGGTTTTGTAGCACAAAATAGGATCATTCCTTACCCGTCTTGTACACGTAATTTATTAACATATTTAACAGCTGAAGATATCCTGCATTTTAAAACAGAAATAAATTTCGTTGGCTAGAGTAGATGGAGTGATGTCATACATAGTTTACACATAAACGTTACGAAGATACAATAACACTTCCACAAGTAGGCACTCTTTTGTTAATTAAATACAGTATGTTATATCAAGATGGAATGGACATATCCATCATAATAATATTTAATTATAATAATATTATTTTAATGCTATTTCTTTGCTTTGATAATAGAAATAAATCAGTACACAATAGAACGTTTAAAGAAAATTAATAATGATAATTGCTTAATATCTTTAAAAATAAATCCTATTGATAATTACTATTTAAATAAAATGAAATAAATGCATAGTAAAAATAGAATAAATGTATATTAAACGTGACATAAAATAAAAAATAATTATTTCTCAACAAATTTACTTCCTTGTACGAAGTAAAGAAAGTATTGTAATCGCGAAAAATTTCGGTTTTCATATTTCAACGGAAATATCCATTTTGACCAGTTTCGGCGTAACGTCTTACCTACGCCGTATCTCGCATAACTCAAAAATGATAAGCCGTAGAATCTTGTAGTTTTGGATTTAGGACTGTTCTTACATCTAGTTGTGCACCTCCACTTTTGATTGCAATCGACTTGTCCAAAAAATCCAAAAATCCAAAACATTTGGATTTTGGTATTTTTATTAACTGCAATAATAAGCCGTTATTAAGATCTTCTCAACGATATATAATTTGTGGTACTTATTTTCATTCGTCTCAGAATTATGGCCAAATAAAATTTTAATTAATGAAATATTTTGATCTTACAAGGGGAAGGCACATCGGTTCGAATCAGACTTCACCTCCATTTTTTTAACTATTTTTTTTAAATTTAAATATAATCATTTATAATAATAATTAACCTCTGATTGTAAAAAAATGTACAATAAATAATAATTCAATAATAACAATAAAAAAATGAAAAATCAGAAGTTATTGTTCTTTTCATTTTTAACAAAAAATGTGTGTATGTAATTTAATAGGCGTACAAGGTAGTCATGCGGTGTCCACATCAAATTTTTAAGTAGATTTCATGAGAAAGCTACCTATTGTAATGAGTACCATGATTCGACTTCCGGAAAATTTCTACGTATCTTCGCGTTTCACATCTCCCAGACCCCAAAACCACCGTCAGTTTAAAAGTTTATAATATATATATATATATATATATATATATATACATATATATATAAGCACTTTCTTGTGGACACGATAACTGGCGTAATTTTGCGCCAATCACTTTCAAATTAATACATAAGATATGACAACTGTTTTTTCATAACCTATGTTTGAAATATTGACATTAAATTAGGTAACTGGAAAATTTTTATTTCACTTTATCTTATCTTTCAATGTCTATGAACATCTTCTAGATATTTTATACATTATCTGGTGATAACATTCTAAAATGCATACCTTTTTTTATATTAATTGAATTTTGTAATTTACTTTTACAATTTTGTATACCCACTTTTGAAATATTTTTTTTATACAATAAAAAAATATATTGCTTTTTTTTAAAAATATACATATATTTGTATTTAACAAAACAGATTTCATCCAAATAATTTCCTCCGTACTCCAATGATGAATAAATATTTTAAATGTTAAAATTAGTCGAATATTAATATTTCACGATAATTGCGCCTTTCGAAATATTTTTTTTTTTTAATATTGCGATTCATCCTTTTTTTTCTCTTAAGAAAAAAAAACCCAAAAACCACCAATCTGTTTTCACAAATAACGATCATAAAACAATCATCCAATAATTGAAATAAAGAAAAACTTATCTGCGACATAAATAGTAATTATTTATTTCCAAAGTCTTGGTACATTTTGTTTAACTTTATTAAAACTACAATTGTTTAAAAACTACTTTTTATAAAGACTATAAATAGGAATTATTGATGGACTGAATAAAATACAACTCTTTGTAATAAATATTATTCGTATAAATAAATTTGTAAAATAATGGTGTTTTTGAATTTTCTCTTTGGGAAACTATTGATTAGATTTCTAATTTTTCATTTTTATAGTATGCAGTTGATTGAGTTGTAAAGAGCTCCATATCACACACAAGACATCTGTTTAGGAAACGATGAGGTGCTAAATAATCGATTTAAATTCAGTATTTACAATGAATAATAACTCTAGGAGTGACCGAGAATATAATAAAAACGATGATTAAAGTTTACAGTCGGTACGCTTAAACTAGTTCTTATCGAAAAATTCCGACAACCGATATGTTTTCTTATAAAATTCAACGCATTAATAAAAATCATATTATCATAATTTATTCTTTCTGGATTGAGACTAGATTAAATAAATATGAAAAAGAAGTTTGTACGAATCATAAATTTTAACAAAGTTTTAAATTTTAACACACATGTAATTTCTACTGGATCTCTAGCCGTGTGGGAATCCCATTTGTTACGTGCGGATTCCCCTGTTACGGACGCATATAACCAACCGTCTTTCTTCTTTCGTATTACAACTACCGATTTCATATATTCCATTAAATATGCACTTCGAAGAAGATGGCAATTGGTTTGTCTGGCATTTCTCCCACCAGCACCGCATTCGGTCGCGCTAAAGCATAAGACCGAATGTCCATACCACAAATTGCTACTGTGCCTGAAAACGGTTTAGTGACCAATATCCTAATTAGTTCTTAGAACATACCTAACTGCGTGAGCGGAATAAGCGTGGTGCTCTACACCACTCGCTTGCGTGCCCCACCGCTCATTTGTAATATATTACTAAAATGGGTAGGCGCACCCCGTCTACATACTAAAATATATGACTTGTCAATAAATTAAAATTTATTCCGTCAATAACAGCAATTTGCTGCCACGCCTAGGTCGCTGAATGCCAGCAAGTACCTGTCCACAATATTATAACGCTTGGAACTAAATTTGACCGATGGCCAGCCATTTCTCGAGGGTAGATTCCCACAGCAAGCGGTAGAAGTCTTATATCCCTTGAACTACTGATGCCGGTTGAACAAAGCAATGGCATCAAGGAACTCCCACGCGGTACGACAATGCGGCTAATGTCACATTGACTCGCCGTTTATGAGCGGCCAATTTTCCCCTTGACCTCTAAGTTTCAGGGTGAGCTGAGTTCTGAATTGAGCTGGGCAGTCAAACATCATGTGTTCGTTCGACTGGATCTCTCCGCAGATGCACAGCTCATCAGCTGCCAGGTGGGAGATGGCAAGATGACCGGTCTGATACAGCGAATATTAAACTCCGATACATAAAAGACACTGTGTTACTGCGAGACTCTTCATGCAGGCAAATTCGCCGAAAAGAAGTGGTCCTCTGTCGATTGCGATTAGCACATACCAAAGCTATTCACGGACTTCTGTTATCAACGGAGAGCGTAACACTGTGCGTCGATGCGACTGTGCACCACATCCTTGTGGACTGCATATGCTATGCAGCCTTACGCATATCATACGCTTAGTAAATTTCAATTTCTGATAGGCAAACGGCGCGTCCTGGGAAATGACAAGAATGTACTGGACTGGGTATTATTACTTCTAAAAAGAATTAATAAACTTGATAAGATTTAACTGTCAAAAGTTTTATATTAATTTGTTATTCAAGTTTAATATATTACCGGAATTTTTCGTTTCTTTTACAGTTTCAATTTTATTATCTTAGTTTTCAACATAATTTTAACCATATTTTGCTATATTTTAATATCCTAAAAAAAGCCTTTGTTATTATTTTAACCCGGGAAACGTTTTTCGTCCCCTAAAAAAATATTTAGGGTTTTTTCATATTTATTTTGTACTACCAAACGAAAATTAATTCTTCAGTCATTAGTTGTTTACGGACAATCCCTATAATATCATCGGATGAGTAAACTAATCTCACATAAATTATGTAAACTTTACCAAAGACTTCGAATTATGAAAGCGATGCAAGATTGTTTAGTTAAGTTATCTTTCTCAACATTACAGTAATACTTTAATAATTAATTAATAATATAGTAAGTTAAAACATATTCATTAATAACACACCTGTACTTTCAATTCTGTTTGAATTTAATTACTAAAATAAATATTCTTGTATTTTAATATATTATTACTACATTACAGTAATTACACGTTGCGTATTAAACAGCAATAAATAATCAACTTTTTTTTTCATTTTAAAACCTGTTAGATAATTTTTTGAAGCGAAATATGTTAAAGTAATGTGAAAAAATCAATTAATCGAAGTTTCACAAAGTAATTTTTTTAAAACGTCAACTATTTTTATTAGTATCGGCGAAAACTCGTCGTGCTATACAAAATATACAGATGAATTGGCTGCAACACCTCAATTACGTGAACGAAAATTATAACAGTTCTACACAGAAAAAATTAAAAAGTAATCAATAAGTATACGTGAAAGAGTGAGAAAAAGAGAGAGAGAGAAGAGCGACATGTAAAGGAGAACTGTTGATAAAGAGTGGAGAGATTTAGACAGGAGAATGATAAACAAGTCTAACTAGAGAAAGTCATTAAAACAATTCAGTAGGAGGAACCGGTTATACAGGTGTGTTGGGCTGTCCCAGACTCGATTTATTAAACAGTTGGCGGCATTATACTGTATTGTTACTCAAAGGAAGGAAATGCAGTTCCAATAAATCTGTAAAGAAATTTTTTGTATTCTTCCGGGACTCCAGACCGGTAACCGTTCGTCTCAACATAAAACCGTTGAATTCTTGTTCACTTACCATTGAAATTATTTTGCTATATTTTACCGTCAATTAAATAAATTACAGATTTATATACTGGTGATATAATTATAATAATTTGACATAATTTAGTACAGTTCATTTATTTATTATTTCAACTTAAATTCTTTAAATACTTTTAACCGTGCAGACAAGACTATCCGTACGTTAAATTATCTTAAGAAAGAGATAAAATATAGTAACATCAAAAGCTGAAATAATGTTGTACTTATAAACATTGCACTTTAGATTTGTAGTTCATTAATAAAGTTGAAAGTTGGTTAAAAAGAGCAATAATAAATCTTTTTAAAAATTCAGGAATAATTTTTATCAACAAGGTATTCAATATGCGACTTCAACGTTTGCCATTCGTCAACTGTTTTGTTTATTGTGCCAGTCATTGTATTGTACTAGTTTGTTGTGTTTACGTTTTATATACAAACTAGCATCAGGGAGTGCGTACAGCACGCGCCTGCAGCTAGGCTCTCCGGGCGGGCGGAGTCTCGAAATGGGATTATTAGGTGTCCAAAATGGATTACCTCTTGTGTAAAACTATTTTTGAAGAGTTACACTTCTTTTGGCGCGTTATGAGAAACTGATCACAGTGTATTTTCAGCAAGATACGGAAGTTGCGCGCGCCGATGTAACACACCATGAAGATTTGCGCAGGTCCAAGTGGATCAGTTTGCACGCACATGCGTATAGTGTATAATTCAGTCAATCGTTCAATGCAATTAAGTGATTAGCACGTGATGTAAACATAACAGATATTGAGTCGTAATAAATATATATTTATATACACGGATTTCTGAAGACCGATATATTAAATTGTGAATATTGTTGTTCATATTCATAAAACGTTATTTATGTTGCAGCGTATATTTATTTATATTTTTGTGAAAATTGTGTATCAATATTTGAGGTTATATTTATGTAGGATTTATTTTTTATGAGTAAAGCTACCAAAGCCGGCAATGCTTCGCTATTGCTAGATTTGAGTATATATATATATATATATATATAAAGATTAAATGAATCCAGTTGAAAGTTTGGTAAAACGTAAACAAAATGAATATAGGGAACTTAATTAAAATTTGGTCTTTTCCTTTTCCCCTTTCATTTCCCCCTTTCCTTTTTTATCTTTTCCCCATTTTCATTTTTACCATATTCCATTTTCCTTTTTAAGAAATATAACTTCTTACGAGCGTACATAAGTGCACACGAGCTTATTTTTTTGAATGATGAAAATTGATACAGCCAAAGTTTAATTAGAAATGTAACTCTAGAAATTGATACTAACGAATCGGGATTCTTCCCTAGTGATCGTTTGATCAGTACATTCCGACGCCTACTTTCTAGTTATAGTTGATTATTTTATGAAGAAAAAGAAACACATAAATAAATAAATAAATAAAAAATATGTAAAAAAATGTTAAAACATTGCTCTTAAATTAAACGCACTAAATGGACGGTATCGCAGAATGGATTTGACAACAAGCTTTGATGGTGATATCTAAAATTATGTGAAAGTCATAGCTTCAAATTAAAAATTTTATGATTTTTTCCAATTTTTCCCCACTTTTTAGGCCATTCATCACGCATATGAAAAAATAGTCAAAAATAACAAATTTTTAATTTGAAGGTGCGACTTCCATATTTTTTATTTTATATTTTATAGTCTTCATAAATTTATACTTTACAGCTGCTCTAGCGCACTGGTTTTATGAGGGATCGGTAAGTTTTCCAGTGGGTGGTGCAATCAAAACATAGAGCTAAACTATTTATAATAATTTAATTAATTAATAATTTTCGGATAAGCAAGATCTGGTCAATTAAGAATGTACCCGATGCATTAAACAGTTATCGCTCGAGATGCTGACACATACGCCGTTTTAATCGTGAAAATCGAGCAAGCGGTTGCCGAGATATTACGGTGGCACCGTACATTCCGACGCCTACTTTCTAGTTATAGTTGATTATTTTATGAAGAAAAAGAAACACATAAATAAATAAATAAATAAAAAATATGTAAAAAAATGTTAAAACATTGCTCTTAAATTAAACGCACTAAATGGACGGTATCGCAGAATGGATTTGACAACAAGCTTTGATGGTGATATCTAAAATTATGTGAAAGTCATAGCTTCAAATTAAAAATTTTATGATTTTTTCCAATTTTTCCCCACTTTTTAGGCCATTCATCACGCATATGAAAAAATAGTCAAAAATAACAAATTTTTAATTTGAAGGTGCGACTTCCATATTTTTTATTTTATATTTTATAGTCTTCATAAATTTATACTTTACAGCTGCTCTAGCGCACTGGTTTTATGAGGGATCGGTAAGTTTTCCAGTGGGTGGTGCAATCAAAACATAGAGCTAAACTATTTATAATAATTTAATTAATTAATAATTTTCGGATAAGCAAGATCTGGTCAATTAAGAATGTACCCGATGCATTAAACAGTTATCGCTCGAGATGCTGACACATACGCCGTTTTAATCGTGAAAATCGAGCAAGCGGTTGCCGAGATATTACGGTGGCACCCCATCCCACTCTCTCTCCAATTTCCGAACGGCGCTCCGGGAACTCTTGAAAATATTATCATCCGACGGGTATCACTGGGAGCGGATGAAGTATTATGTGTGGGGGTGGTAGAAAATGTTTTCAGAGCGCTAGGACCGACCGTTTTCGAGATATTTGTGATTTTCGTTCGAAAATTCGGATCCGGTTAAAACTACTAAATTTTCTCAAAATATCGATATATATTTCGCACACATATCGATATATATACGGTATATCGATATACAATAATAAAACAAGTATACACTTGACCACCAATAGATATGTACTAACCAATCAGGATTTTCCGCTAGTGATCGTACATTCCGGTGCTAAGCTAAGAAGAACGCACACACAGACACACATACAAATGCTAGTAGTAATATGTGTCATATTGTTAATAATCGGTTGGTGCTGGTTAGATATTATAACGAACCCTATTCCACCAAAGTCAGCCGACAGTTCGGTTGTCAACGACGGGACAAACCTTCAGGTCACTTAACGTAAAAGTTCCTTTTTAAAGTTATAATCTAAATATTTTACGTTTTCATATTTTTTCATTTTTTGCTTATTTTATCGGTTTAGATTTTATAAATTATTTAAATGTTTTAAGTTTAAATAATTATTTTACAACATTCTCATATCTTGGATTATAATAGACTAAATATCTGATTAAAATCATTCATTGTTAATAAATATGAGGATCGGTCAATAATTCGGACAAACAACTATAGAAATATTATTATCGATTCGATAATAATGAAACTGGACGATACTTTTCTAACCAATTCTCGGGTATATTTAAGCACCTGTCCCGTCTTCTTGTGAGCTTTCTTATTCCAGTAAAGAATTGCTCAACCCACCGGGTTGGTCTAGTGGTTAACGCGTCTTCCCAAATCAGCTGGTTTGGAAGTAGAGAGTTACAGCGTTCCAGTCCTAGTAAAGCCAGTTATTTTTACACGGATTTGAATATTAGATCGTGAATACCGGTGTTCTTTGGTGGTTGGGTTTCAATTAACCACACATCTCAGGAATGGTCGAACTGAGAATGTACAAGACTATACACTTCATTTAAACTCATACATATCAACCTCATTCATCCTCTGAAGAATTATCTAAACGGTAGTTACCGGAGGCTAAACAGGAAAAGAAAGTAAAGAATTGCTCACCTTGGAGTCTGAGTCATTCTTGTCCCGCATTCTTGATCAATAAGTTCATTGTTGCAAAACTCTGTACAATATGAAATCTTTTCCGGAGGACCAAAAATATAAATAAATAAAAATTTACGAGATCGGACTGTAAGGTGGTTATGGCAACACTTCCCGACCCGGCCTTTGAATAGTTTCAGGTGTCTTTAGAACAGTATACAGGCAGACGTTTTCTTTTTTAAAAATACGTTTCCTTCTTACTGTGAGTTATATTTCATTTTTTAGCGTGCTTCATTGTTAACTGTCCTTTGTCCTTCCAAATAATTGCAATAAATTGGACTTTCATAATATCAAAACATCGTAAGCATCATTTTACAGGCTAACAAGTAGGTTTTAAATTTTCCCTGGCGGGCAAAATCTGACGTTACCATTCCATTCTCAAACGTTTGAATTCCGCCTAAAATTATGAACCCAAGTTTCATAACAAGTTATACGATCTTAAAAGTACTACCTTTCATTAGAAACCATCGTTTGGTTTTGGTTATGGAGACTTAATGGAATGAAAATAAACATGTTCGCCATTTTGTAATTTTCGGAGTTATTTAAGTCCCGTTTTTTTTCTAATTTTAAAACTTTATTACCAAGACGCTTACCAAATATTAATGTGATTACTCAACTCGAACTTGAAATATAAATTTTTGTTTAAAAATAACAAAATGGCGTACAAGAGGAGAACGAAGGAGAAATTACCTTTTTCTTAAAGATAATTTTTTTTAGTTCTAAAAGTAGAATTCGAAAATGTATAGCCAACCCACCATTTTAGAAATTCTCTGTATATATGTGTTCCTAATGAAGTAGACATAACTTAGGATTATAAAGATTACTTTAAGAAAATAATTTAGTCGGAAATAAATATTATTATAAATATTGTATAATTGTTTGTGACATTGTTTAGTTTGTTCTTTCATTTAACTCCTAAAAAAATGTTATTAAAAAATGTACAACTAATAAAAAGTTACCTAAGGTTTCCTTTTTTTTAGTGTGGGGGGAATTATGATGTAGTCTTATTTTAATGTTATTACTAAAAGTTTATTATTTAAATTTTTAATAATATTAAAAGTTTAAATAATACAAACTTTTAATAATATTAAATTTTTAATATTATTAAAAGTTTAAATAAGCCACAAAAGTTAAGAAAAATTAAAAAAAAAAAAATCAAAATTTTTAAACTTTGATTGACTCCTTTCCCCTAAATATTGTCATTAAAGTATTTTTTTTGACTCTAGAAAACTTTACTATGCCTAGGAAGAAAACAAAATTCGGTTAAAATATATTCAATAAATAAAAAGAAAGATTTGTTTCAATTTTTTGGGAAGGGGAGAATTTTGGGGCAACATTTTTTTTTTTTTTAATGGTAAGATAAGCATAAACGCATGTACGAACTCAATATAAATTGGGATTTTATTCTCAAAACTAGCAAAAAACCGACTCCAAGATTTTATCAACAAATTGTTCTATATACTATGACGCTTACTATGATGCCAGGAAATTAAAAATCTTAAAGAAATTAAATATGTAGACTGCGCATTTTTGTCAATGAATGTTTAAGTTCTTTCCTTTCTGTAGCAAAACTTTAGGTTCATTAGAAATGTATAAAGTTCAATCATTGAAATTTGTTTCGAAATCAAGAAATTAAAAAAGATAAATTAAAAATTATTCTAAATTATATAATTATTTCAATTTTTTCGCTAATATTTAAAAGGGCTTTTTTTGGAGATATCTCTTAAAATGTTTGTTCCGTCTTAAAATATAGGAACGCGAGTCTACTTCAAAAATTTCAACTTAGTAATCAGTAATGGCAGTACCAGAAGCACTGAGGATGGATTCAGGTTTATTTGTTTCGGGTAACCTAGGAAAATGTTTGAAGAATAAATAAAATATTTATTCCCTTTACCTTTAATTTGGCTATTTGCCATGTAGAAAAGGTTAATTACAGGGGAACGATGAAAATACTGTTTTACAGAATTAAAAAAAAAATAAAATAAAATACGCGAAACACTCGGTGATATAAAAAAAAAGAAAAAATACTTAGAAGTGAATATTTCTCTATTAATATTTCATAGCGAGAAGGAAAATGTTAAGGAAATCAATCGTTATACCGATAACCTGACGGATCATTTTTGGATTTACATTTTAACAAATAATTTGCAATTTTTAAAATTTATTTTCTACTCCAACGTCAATAATTAATTACTGTTATAAAAATTAATTATAAAAAATCATTACATAGATGAAGGTGTATTTTGAAACGAACCTTATATAGCGATTTAGATCTTATAATGAATAATATTCCAGCCGATATTAAAGCAGAAAACATTTATTCAGATTCTGTTTCAATTTGAATACTGTTTTAATTTTCTGTTATTATTTCATTGTTATAATATTCTAGTTACTAATTATATTAATTAGTATAACATTTTTATAACAAAGCATTGCATATTTGTTTTAATAACTTTTAAATTGCTTTTTACATTTTGTAATTTTTTGTTTCACTTAAAAGATTTTTTGCTGAAAATTACAATTAAATTTTACTATTGTTTTGTTTATTTAATAATAATTAATCAATAACTGCTGTATTTATTAACCATAAATTAGAAAAAAATTAATTGATATAATCGAATTACTATTTATAGAGGTGATATTCACATTAATTAATAATTAAATAATACGATCGTTTATGAAAAACTACCCACAAAGGATAGATGAATTTGAAAACACTGTTTAAGAATAATATTGTGTTTTTCTGAACTAACAGTAATTTTTATCCATTAATGTATTTTTCCTTTGCGGAAAACAAAACTTTGATCTTTTATTTAATAATTAATGAAAAACGAAACTGTAGCTTCTATTTTTAAAATCGAAACAAGATAGTACAGCGAGTGAAATTCAAACAGTAAAGTCTGGATTTAAATCGGAGAATGATAAACAGGATTGACAGAATGAAAGAGAGAGAAAGAGGAGATGTAGAGAGAGTGAGAGGGCGTTCAGTGAGTGAGAACGAAAGACATAGGGAGGATGATGTTAAAGTTTTAATTTCCGGGGGCTGCTTTTTAGTGAAGAGTGGATGGAAATCAGCATTAGAAGAGTAATTTAAAACGCGGAGCTTCATTAAGAGGGCGTGTTAAATGGCCCACTGAATTTTTAACATTGTTTTCGGTGGAATGAGAATAAAAATAACGCTGATGATACGATTAACCAGTAGGGTTTAAAATACAGTAGAGTCTCACTCATCTGACCTTCGCTTATCCGACATCCCGTATTATCCGACATAACATTAAAAACCATCAAATTGGCAATAAGAACTGCAAATTGTGAGGGTAGTGTTTTTTTTTTGTTCCCGACTATACCGCGTGGCGCGCCCGTCTTCTCTATGACTCGTGTATCTATCATTATTGCAGTGCACTTATCATTATATGTGGATCGGTTTATCGCTGTTACTGTTCACACGTATAGTTCAGCTCACAACTCTGGTTGGTCAGTGTGGGCGTGTTTTAGGATGCTCTAATTAATTAGTTTTTGTTTAGTAGGTAATTAGTTATTTAGGTTTTAGTTTTTCTTTCTTTTTACTGTCAGGTATTTATAGTTTTTTTTTTAAAGATGTTCTAGGCTGTCTTGGTATTTTTTGGTTTCGTTAATTATATTTTTAGGATTGTTTTGTAGTGGTTAATCGGTTTCTTTTGTTGTTTGTTTTGTTACAGTTTTTGTTTTAGGATTTTATAAACATATATTTTATTATAGTTGATTTTGTTCATCTTCTTGTTTATTGTAACAACCGCTTGACAACAAGATGAGCATACTGGCATTTTGATTGGCTGATTATTTTGTTTGCTTTTTTTTAGGATTGGCTGCTACGTTTGTTTTTATTTCTTGTCATTGGTAGATCTTTATTTAGTTGTTTATATTTATTTAATATGAGTAGTGCAGTAGAATCAGACGATTCTACATCACTTCTAATAACCATTTGCGGCGAAAGGCCACCCAGGCGGAAAAAATGCAAAAGGCAAAGGAATTGAAAATACAAGCGGAGCATAGTAGGCAATGCAGGCAGAGAGGGAAATGAGGCAAAAGGAGAAGGAGAGAAAAGAAACGAAAGAAAAGGATGAGAAATGTGCACAAGGTCCCGATGTAGACTCAGACCTAGAATTAATGGAAGAACTATTCGGTCCTACAACAAGCCGGTCGACAAGCCAGTCTAAACGGGTCGTATCACCGATGAAAACCAGAAAAGTTGAAGTAGCGGCCAAGAAAGATCTGGAAGCGCGATTGTCGTCATCCGATGTGATCTCGGGAGACATGGTGACAAAGGTGACTGGGATGTTCAACACTGTTGTGCGATTGAGAAGTTCATCGGTGATTTAAAGAACGTTAAAGAGAGGGGTGTGACGTATATAACGACACGAATGATGAAGCTGCAATTTTTACACCTTTTAACAGCGAAACGTGTTGAAAGACTACAAGGATACATAGAGGATTTCAGGGCTGGTATGGGACAACGAAAAAATGATTGTAACGACCCCAACAAAGAGGACGGCAGCAGAAGCTGAAGTCTCAGAGACCCAAGGTGATACTGATTGGCAAGCCAGAAGGTGTCACCTCCTCATCCTTTAAGGGTGAGGTGGTGAAGAGCCTGGAAGCCAAGAAAAAAGGACTGAGAATAGTTAGGATTCAGAATAATCCGAAAGCTGTACGAATCGTGGCTAATGATGGTGAAACTGAGAAAGGAATAGGAAAAAATGAAGCATTAAATAATATTTTATCATGACTGTCACCACAAAAGTCTTGATGCCATGAATGATTGTGTACGACGTTTCATGATCAGTGAGGAGGGGTTTTTTGACGCAGTACGAGTTCAATATACGGATAAGTCTGTGAAAGAATTTGCGAGTGATCTAATGTAGTGCATTATGAAGTTGAATGCAAGAAGCAGTTACAAACAAAATACCTAGAAACCGGTAGATTGTTTGTAGACTATCAGTCATATGAAACCCTAAATATCTGATCACCTGTAATGAGTCAGGCCTTAATTACAAAATGTTATCTAGTAAGTGTCTTGCGGCCAGAAATGAAGCGACAGCCCTTGGCTTTTAGCTTAGTAAAGAAAGGCTAATAATTTTAGCATGCAGCAGGCCTCAAATGGACCTTGTAATGATTGGAAAGTCCCAAAATCCTGGAACCTTTAAAACAATTTAAAAAAACGCTCTTCCTGTAAATACTATTTCAGAAAAGCCCATGGATGGGCAGTGATATTTTCTAAGACTGGATCTTTAGGAAATTCATTTTTTTCAACGGAGAAGTTTTTGAAAGAATATAATTTATCCAAAAAAGCTGTTTTGTTGCTAGATAATGCTCCAACACACTCTGTTGCAGAGGGGCTTCAAGAAGGTGATATTAAGGCGATGTTTCTGCTCCTCAATGTAACCGCTATATACTAAGGTGTATGCTCAATTTAACCTATGGATCAGGCGTTTTAGAAACCATAAAAAAAGGACTATCGCAGGAAGCTACTGTTCATAGTGATAGAAGAAACTGAAGAAGGACAACACATAATTGAATAATTGAAACCCATCAATATAAAGGATGCTGCTTGTTGGGTTGCATGAGCCTGGGCTGACGTAAGAGCTATAAAAATTTCCACATCATGGAAAAAGCTGCTAGGCAGTGATGAAAATATGAATATGGAAAACACAGATGAAACCGAAGAAACCATTCTCCCTTTAGTGCAACTATAACTGATGTGAGGATGCATCTTTGCAAGAAATCGAAAATCAGATGAAAGATGATGATCAGTATGAAATAGCTGATGATGAAATTGTCGCTCTTGTAAACTGTGATGACAACGAAACTGAAGATGAAGATCTAGCATCGACTGTTTTGAGCCTAGCAGAATTACACATAACGACGGAGTTAAGACTCTAGAAACTGCAATTAATACATTGAGCAACAAGAAGCTGCAAGAATCGTCGATATACTGATGGTAAAAAGATGGCGAGACTTGACAGCGAAGAAACGACATTCGACAGGAAATCAGATTACACTCAAAAATTTCTTTCAATCATTACAGGCCTTAACTTACTGTACAGTAAGGAATACTGTAGTGTACAGATATACACTACTGTATTAAACTTCAGACAATTCTGTAACTGTAAGTTTATTTTTTTTTAGTTAATTTATCCTGTTTTGTTGTAAAACATGATTATTATTTTGGTAACGTGTAAAATTAAAACATAAGGTTTGACGTTTAACAGGCTTTTTCTTAACACCTTCCTATTATCCGATATGTTCTCTTATCCGATATTTTGCCGGCGCGTTTATGTCGGATGAGCGGAAACATTACAGTATTAAAAATAAAAGATGATTCATGTTTTATAATGTTTATAATTTCCGATGAGTAGATCTAAAAAAAAATTAGACATTAAAATAATGGTACAAGATTATTGTTTAGAATCACCAAAAACAACAGATAAACTTTTTTTCTGTTACAAACACATTCATAAGAAAAAAACAAATTGGGTTATAAGTGTGGCATTTACATAATAATAGTCAATTAGTTTTTCAAAATGAATAGAACAAAACTCATTTAGTGATGATCGTCGTTTTATTTATTCTGTTACTATTTAACATAATAAACCGAAGCAAATTATTATATTTAAATAACAATGATGGTTTGTCAATAGGTAATTGTTACACGAGTCAAATGTATACACAAATAAATTGATCAGTAGATAAATTTTTACAGATTCATGAAAGGAAAAAGAAATATATTTATATTTGGGACCTTCTCCTTTAAGTGGCACAATTTTTGTTTCTGTTAGAATAATGTAAACGCGATTCGGTATAAGATGAAACGACATCACCGTTGAATATTGTGGATAACACCGCAGTGACTGACCCGATGACCGCGACTCGGCGGTGCCAGATTAATATCAAAACAATAACGATTTAAAATTAGATTATTATCATGTTATTACATACTTGAATATTTTTTAAATACGTTTTTTACAAATTGGTATTTTTAACTTTATTTCATAATAAACGAAAAGTATAAACACATAAACACACAAAAGAAGTGTAAAAAAGTACCGAATTGAGAAACTAAGGATATTATACGTCTATAATACAGAATCATACAAAATATGAAGAATAATTTATTCGGGTGACATAAATTCCACTCAAGGTTTTGTCAATTTCGATGTGCATATTAGATCCACCAATCGCCAACGGATTGTTTAATAAATTGTCTTCGCACACCTAACGCATATAATTGTTCCAATCGACGCAAGTGTTGTGATTCATACCCAGTTCTTCTGGATAGAATTTGTCCGAAGTGTATTCTTTACTGCTTTTCTTTACTATTCATTTACTAGTAAATGAATAACACAACATGCCAAAATCTAACCGAGATTTGATGAGCAACGTTCCACGTCTGTTTAGATTGACAACAGTCTTTTCATGAACAAACCCAATACACTTATTGGATTTGTTCATGAGTGTATTATTCTATACATCGAGTGTATTATTTTATGCCCATTAGCAAAAGCGTAGATTGTGTAGAACACCTTCGTTTTGCAAGAATTGAATAGCTGTTTCGTTATTATCAATGTAACCTGACAACTGCAGTAAATACTTTAATTTTAACAAATAAATTAAAGTTTTTATGAAAATAAAGAATGAAGGCTTCAACTTGCACGAATAACTTCTGAGAAATTGAATATTGTAAATAAATTAATAACGGCGCGGTGGCGGCAGTAATGACGCCACCGAGGCGCGTTTTACACTATTCCCAACAAAATGCAAATGCTGTCAAGAACGAGAAAGATCTATATTTGTTTTTATTTCGGTTTCATATATATTCATATATGCGCCCGCGCGTGTGCGTGTTAATATTTTTGATTCAAAAGCCTAAATCTAATATTATTGATTTTTTATCTAATAATAAATTATTTACGCACACTATAAATTCATGTATACCCAATCGGTTGGTCTAGTAGTAAACTCGTCGTCGCAAATCAGCTGATTTCGAAGTTATCAGGTTCAAATCCTAATGTAGGTAGTTACTTTTATTGGAATTTGAATATTAGATCGTGGATACCGGTGTTCTTTGATGGTTGGGTTGCAACTAACTACACGTCTCAGGAGTAGTCGACCTGAATTTGTTGAAGACTACAAATTTACCGGTACAGTTACATTACACTGATAAGTCGCTAATGACTTTAATTGTGGGTGTGACTATTAATAAACGTATTAAAAAAAATCATATAAACAATATAATTCATAAATAAAAAAAGTAAAGTAATATGGAATTAGGGAAAACGTTTCTTTTATATTTTCCCGGTATACCGGTATGGATCGCATAATAGATAATATTAACCAAATCCTGCATCATTTGCGTGCTTTTAAAGATAACATATAACATATTATATGTTATAACACGTATAAAAATTTTATTGTTAATTTTTTTAAATATATTTTTAAATATATTAATTTAAAAAAAAATTTTAACTTTTGTCTGTTATAAACTTATAACAAATATTATAAGAAACCTACAAATTTCACTAAAACTGTAGTTCTTCATCAATTTAAAATTAAAATCAATTTGAACAACAGAAATATGATAAAATTCAGCTAACGCGATAATAGTTTCATAAATGAAAATCTAATCAAAAAAGTTGAAAGTAATAAAAAAATTTTAAATAATGACAATTTTGCAATAAATAATAAATAAATATATACACGTATAATACATATATATATATACTTTAAATAAAAATAATAAACTCCGATACGGAGAATAAAACAAAAAGAGAAATAAAAATTGGAATTCTTTCATAAGGGAAAGAATTATGTAAAGCACAACATTTAAGCCAACAGTAATATTCATAAATATTAAATGAGATGGTTGATGTACGATGGCGTAAGCATAAAAAAACCGTCTATATAATATAATAATAAAAACACAGTATATAGAAAGTTTTCTATTAAAATGATTTCATCATTAAAAAGAACTGTGTTTTTCTTTCCTTTTTATTATTTTTATTTTGAACCACTGAAAGGGATTTAGAATCGATGAATTTACTTCTCTTTGAGAAAGTCTTTCGGAATGGTGAAGCGAATGCGGTTTTCAATATACGAGTAATAGCGAGAGAATTTGTAAAATGGAATATTAATATTACTTCCTTCTAAAAATTACCGTATTTTACATCGTGAAATTGTGTTTTTGATAAAATATAATGCACTACAATGCAGTATTCCCCTACACTTTGTTATCTATAATTCAATAAAATTGATTAAGCAGTAACAGAAAATTATTTACACTTTTTCAATATTTTGTTATTATATATTTGTCGAGTTTTCCGACTGAAACTAGAACCTAAATATAACCCTCATTTAAAAACATTTATGTAGATATTTACACATTTGATATAAATTCTGCAATACTAAAAGACAAGTTATATATGAAACTAATACGATTTCCCGTTACTAAAGCAAACTTATAACAGAGTAATGTTAAAGTATGGAGACGGATTCATATTTCAAAACTGATCAATTCTAGGAAGTAGGTACAAGTACGGATCTACACAGTTACAAATTTTCTACTTAATGAGGTGTTGGAAATTTTGTTCCGCCATATTGAATCGAACTTTTTTTTTAAGTAGAAAGGTGGAGATGTGATACATGATTTTACTGTAACCATTAACGAGAAAAAACATTACCGGAGACTGTCGTTAAATGCCTTCGTTTTCGAGTTATAAGCAATCAAAGTTTCATCAAACGGAAAAATCGCGGTAGTAATAAAAACTAGGTAAAACGCCCCGTAGCAACTTTTTATTTAGTATTAATTTCAGAATTACATCCAATTATAAAATTTAAACAGTTAATGTTGAAGTTAATTACCCAAACACAAATAATAACAATAGCCTTCTCAATAACAACACTAATCATAATAATAATAATAAGAGCACATATATATATATATAAACTGATAACAGAATTTTCCTGTCACAGTTTACATACACATATAATTTAATTTAAAATATTTATATTTTATTTAAATACAATATTTCTTCCTTTATTTAATTTAATGATTCTAACTAAAGCGCGCCGCGCAAACCTATGTAATTCGCGCGATTGCAGCGGTACTAGCGACGACGGTCGATACCTACTAAACTAATGTAATTTCACAACTTACATAAAACAAATTTTGCTTTTACATTCGGCAAACTGGTTTAGCCGCGAGGTATAACGCACCAGGTACCTAGTCCACCGGCCGATCGAGTTCAAGATCCAGCCAGACCGAGTTACTATTTTACACTTTAAATATTATTCATTTATTTAATTATACCGCTCAACTGTGACGTCACAACATAACAGACGACTAAAACAGCATTTTTTTTGGTGCGATTTGCAATTTTTTTGTTGCAAATATTGTTTTTTTTTTAATCGTTAACAAATGAGCCTGAGAAAAATATTACGTTAACTTGGTGAAATCTCGAGATACTGAGGGTGACTTTGCTTTATAACTCACCCCTTGACTTTTGAAATTGAAAATTTAATGGCATTAATGCCTCATTTGTACAAGTAATCTGATCAAGCTTGGTCAAAATTGGTCCTGGAAATATAAGATGATTTAGGCCAAAACCGAATAAATATACATACAAACATTAACATACGAAAAATTTCCATCCGGTTTTTTGGGTTCCTTAGGTGTCAAAATGTCAAGATTCGATGAAAACCGCATATGCCCAAATTTTACCGATTGTAATAGATTCCTTTCTAGAGCTATAGCGCTATCTAGACGGGAAAGTAATATATATAAATATATATATATATACACACACACACACACACACACACACACACACACACACACACAGAGAGACAGAGAGAGAGAGAGCGAGAGAGACACTTTTTTTTGCTGCCATAAATTATACAATATGTGTCCCGCTAAGACGTACATCATATCAGCATGATCCCGTATTAACATACTTTGAATACAAGTTATTCACACAGTACAACACAAATAAATACAATAAAATATATACCTATATGCTTAGATAATAGATAAATGTTATAAAATATTTAATTAAGGAAACGTTAGAGAGTAGGAAAAAGTAAATAAAAATTAATTAGAGTAAACTTTAATTAACGTTTTTTCATAGGAATAAATTATTATTTTTCTTCACCCTCGTGTGATTGAGGTCTTAATCTGCACTGGAACAGCTATGTCAAATCAGTACAAATACTGTTATTATTCTGTATTAAAGAAACATCTGACAGTGTTACTTGTTTTGAGCACGACTGATTTCTGGAAGTCTCTCGGTGTGTTTATATTGAGTCCTAAACACTGTACTAAATGTGGTGTGTGTGTGAGAGGCCCGTGACTGACATAATGAGGGGGATGATGACGACATTTTCTTGTTTCCAGAACTTTTTATTTCTAACGATAGATCTGTGCATTTGGATGTTTTTAGTTTGGATGTTATGTCGTTGAAGATGGCAATATCGATTAGAGAACTGATTTTTTCTTTTTTGGATTGGAAGGTGATGTCTAGTGACAGTCTTATTGACAGTGATTGTTTTATCCGTATGAATATCGACATACCTGTAGAGTTTGTGTTTAATATTTTCAAATATGGATGTCGTACATTTGTAGTAGGGATTTGTGCTTTAGATGAGCTTATTATTATCAGTGTAATTATTAGTGTTGGGCCAGTAATTACAAGACTAACTATTAATAACTGTTTAAAGTTTGTTATTGGATGTAATTCTGAAGGTAATACAAAATAAAAAAGTTACGAAGCATGTATTTTACCTCGTTGTTTTACTACCGATATTTTCTCGTTTTTGCAACTTCGATTGCTTACAACTAGAAATAATATTAAATACAATTTCCCTTCACTAAAGCAAATTTACATATCGAGTATAGAAAATCTATAACATTAATATATGACACAATTTACTTAATAACAATATATATTTTTTCCTGTTTAGTCTCCGGGAGATACCTCACCGTCAGTTACTACTTCAGATAATGAATGAGGATGATAAGTATGAATGTAAATAAAGTGCAGTCTTGTACAGTCTCAGTTTGACCATTCATGACATGTGTGGTTAACTGGAACCCAACCACCAAAAGACACCAATATCTACGATCTAGTATTCAAATCAGTATAAAAGTAACTGCCTTTTCTAGGATTTGAACGCTGGAATCTCGACTTCCAAATCGCTTATCTGGGAAGACGCGTTCACCACTACACCAACCCTATGAGTTAGTAACAATATATTCCTTTTTCCTGTTTAGTCTCCGGGAATCACCGTCAGGTATTACTTCAGAGGATGATTGAGGATGATATGTATGAGTATAAATGAAGTGTAGTCTTGTATAGTCTCAGTTCGACCGTTTCTGAGATGTGTGGTTAATTTAAACCCAACCACCAACCGGGGGGTAGTAACAATATATTAATATGATCTTACTTAACGGTAGACCAACCATTGCAATGTTCGGTTTTCTATCGGTCCCATGACAGCATTTAATCTTGATGCGGTAAAATTTTAATAATTTCCTAAACAAATTGTTGTCGAATACCAAATCGTTTAAGTCTATTTCGCAATTAAATATTAAAATGTGTTGAACATATTTATTTTCAACTTATTATTTGATCGCTGGGCTCTACAATTCCTTCTCGTGAAAATGAGCTTTGCTAGATGATGATTCGGTAATTATGGATTGCTACTTTAAATACAGGTTTATTTGTTTTTTCCATAATTTATCAGACCGTATCCGAATTCTTTCGTTAACGTGTCCGAAAATTGAACATAAGAATACTTTTGTACCCAACAAACAACCGACTCTAAATTTAAGAAATCTTTGTCGTGCCCTTAAATCTCGCCAAATAATTTTAAATATCAAGGTCAATGAACAAGTAATAGCGGAAACAGATAGATTAAAGTACTTGGGGGTCACCTTTCAGAGAAATTGTGCATTTACGGAACACATACACGAGGTTTGCAATAGGGCTGATAAGATGACTAAATCTCTTAATATTATTTTGACTTCTCAAAGAGCACCTAAAGCGTCTAAAAGGAGGGTTGTTGCGTCCTCGGTTGTGTCGTCGATATTATATGCTGTCCCGATATGGTGGCCTTCAGTACGGATAAAGAAGAACTTGGCACGATTAGTTAGGACCCATAGGAGACTGTTGCTTGGCGTGGTTATGTTGCTGAGGCGTTATGCATTTTATCAGGAGTACCTCCGATCGACCTTATGGCTCATTTCAGAGTCGAAAGAGATCAAGGTGTTGAAGTTCATGAAGCGAGGCGTAGGCTAATAGAGAGATGGCAGGAGAGATGGAGCACAGCAGGCCCTGGAGACAGGACCAGAAGGCTAATCCCCAATCTAAGGAACTGGATACATAGAAAACACGGTGAAATAAACTTTTACACGTCACATTATTTTACAGGACACGGTAGTTTTAATTACTATCTGCATAGAGTCGGTAGAAGGGAAACTGCAGCCTGTATGTACTGTGACTGTGATGATGATGTCGAACATACTTTCACTGTATGTCAAATGGAGGGAAGAGACCGACGGTATTGACTTGTCATCTGTTGGAACTGGCAGACTAATCAATAGCATGTTAAACAGGGAAGAAACTTGGAAAAAAGTTGAGTTGGTCATCAAAAGAATACTTATGCAGAAAAACAACGATGAGAGGAGACTAGGATTTTAAACTTTAGCATAGGGCAGGGTGGACAGCCTCAGAGGTGAGGGCTGACATGCCGAGGTGTGTCGGTTCCAATGATCCACTGGGGACTCCTAAGGGGTTTTCGTTAGGCTAATATCAAGATCTGAAAAAACCCAATCGCCACGTCACGACAATACATGGTATAGATGTGGCGATATACGGATGGGCAAAAGAACTCAAAATAACTGACCGGTGGGCCGACTTGCCATGCCGGACTTATAGCCGGTAGGTGCGAAGGCCCATTAGAGTAGAACAGGCACTCCCCTGGGTGGCGCAATACCAACCAGTCGGACCGGCCCAGGGGAGTAGAGTTCAAAAAAAAAAAAAAAAAAAAAAAAAAATTTTATTTTAACCACTTTTGGGAATTTACATTTGAATTTAATGGTTTTAGAAGTTTCTATTACCTATATTATAACATTAGCACAA
Organism: Lycorma delicatula; assembly: GCF_047948215.1. Classification (NCBI taxonomy): domain Eukaryota; kingdom Metazoa; phylum Arthropoda; class Insecta; order Hemiptera; family Fulgoridae; genus Lycorma; species Lycorma delicatula. The sequence goes on along the minus strand of NC_134456.1, from coordinate 207,900,524 downwards.
ACCTGATAACATACCGTTGTTTTTTCATTTCTTTCACGACATTAGATATAAACCAATAAATTTGTAATTCAGAAATTCCTTACTTCTTATTTGAAGATAGTTTATAATTAATAGTGCTCAATTATATAATTCATTAAAATAATTAATAATTCTTAACCGTTAAACTTTTTATTCTTAGGTATAAGTATGAAGTCTTTCAAGAGAGATTATCTATTCTGTAATGTTGCAAATCTAATGTTTATTTATCAAATAAGAGAAATTTATAAAATCCGTGAAAATTTAGATAAACAAATTTTGATTGATGGTTTACAATTTATGGTCCCAAAACAGGTTTAGGTATAAGGTAACTAAGAGAAATAGAATATAGAAACATTGATTTTTTTTTTTTAAATTTAGAACGCATTATTTGTAAACAACCCTAGGGGGTATGAGTAAATAAATCACACCCTAGAGCGGTAAGAATATAAATTTTATCATATTTCCTTTTTTCAGTTCTTTTTACTCACAAAATAACTGACGAGATGAACATTAAATAACTTCTTTATTTTTTTCAAAGCGAAGGTTTAGAAATAAAAGTTTATCACTCCCGAAGGGTTTACCTTATCATTTTAGGAAATTTCTCATTTGACATTAAGGTTTTAGTTTTGTTAATATTTTCAATCAATCTATCTTATATTTATGTACAGTATTAAAATAAAAAATCTAATTTACATGGTACTATAAAAGATGGTACACAGTGTTTATTTGAAAACGCAACCCAATTTAAAAAAAAAATAATGTGCTATATTAAATGCCATTAGTTATAAACATAACAATTATTTGTGCAAAACAATATTGAAATTAAAATGCATTATAATAAATGTTGAAAAGGTCTACCATTTTGATCAATGCAAGATTTACCTTCTTTTTTATATTCCGCGCAACCACTCGAAGTCCAATTTCTCGTAATTCTTGAGTTACGTTGGCTTTTAGTTCTTCAATGGTATGTGGATTATTTTTTAATAAAAAACCTTTTAGATATACCCACAGAAAAAATCAGCAGAAGACAGATCAGGTGACATAGCTGTCCATAAGCCAGTCTATATTTTTCTTTCATTAAAGAAATTTCTCAAAAGGTCCATTGTTGCTCTTGCCGTGTGAAATGTCGCCCTATCTTGTTAAAACCATGAAACTTTATCGTTTAATTCTAAATTTGCAATAAATTAAGTTACAATTTTTTAGTAGAGGTCTGCATTAACACTCTTTTCAAAGAATATGGGGTCAATTATTCTTCGTCTGGAAATTACACACCACACGCCAATTTTCTGTGGGTGTAGAGATCGTAAACGGATGATATGAAGATTGTTGGAGCTCCAGTAGCGATAATTCCGGCTATTAACATAACCATTCAAATGAAGGCAAGCGTCATTTAAAAAAAAATACATTATCCGACACATTAATGCTTTCCCGAACAAACTGATTAAACCACTGACAGTAGTTGAGCCTAGCAGCATAAACAACCGGGTGTAATTCATGTTTCACGTGAATTCGGTATTACTTTAAGTTAACTAATCGGGTTGCTTTAAAGGCATTATACAGAAATAATCCTTTTTGTTGCGCAAGTTTTCGGAATGATTTGTTAGGCAATTTACAAAGCTTAACGTCTTCCAATGTTTCGTCATTAAATACTGAACGTTTCCAGCTATGTCTCTGAACTTAAACAGAACCAATCCCTCTATAATTCTTTATTAAACCATGAATTGGAGATTTATTTGGCACATCCTTACCCGGGAACTGCAATCAAAAAGCTTCTTGATACAGAACAAAAGATTTAGTTATAAAAATCCTTTCTTTCGTATTCAAAATCATTTCTTCTTAATCAAAAACACAGATAATAAAAAATAAATAACTGTTCATAAAAAATAAATAGAAGATTATATCAGCTGATTATAAAATAACGAAAGCAGGTAATACTGCTGCCAACTTTTTCATCCGAATTTATTGAATTAAATTTTCTAAAAAGCATTTTCTAGGGTTGCGTTTTAAAACAAACACCCAGTATTTTGGATTACATACATTGAATGAGTATAAGTTGTTTAACTAAAATATTTAGGTTTGTTATCAAAAAAAATTATTTCAATTCCTCTCTCAGATGAACAAAAAAGTAAAATGTATTTTGTTTGTTTCAATTATATCTATTAGAAATAAGGTTTATAAGGGCTGTTAAAATTTAATAACAAAGAATATCATAAATTAATAGAAAAAACAATTTCAGACCATATAAAGAATTTATTGAAAACCACGAATGGACTAAACTTAGAAAATTAAAACAACAATATACTTTGATCATTTAATAACAATTATAAGAAAAAATTCTTCAAATTATAAAAAATTTTACTGCAAGAAAATTATTAAAAGTTGCAAGTTAGAAAATATGTATTTCGTATTACATATTTTCAAATAGCGAGAAGTCGATCTTCTGACTCAGAACTGCGCAAGATTTTTATAGTTGTAATCACACCCGGCTATTTTTCTTTAGGTTAACTTATTTTTTAATTAAATAATTCTTCCTAAACATAAGACCTGATGAATAGGTAAATAGGTCTTTCTTTTTCTTGTTTAGCCTCCGGGAATTACCGTTCAGGTATTACTTTAGAGGATGATATGTGTAAGTGTAAACGAAGTGTAGTCTTGTACAGTCTCAGTTCAACCATTCCTGAGATGTGACGTTAATTGAAACCCAACCACTAATGAACACTGGTATCCACGATCTAGTAGTCAAATCCGTATAAAACTGCCTTTACTAGGACTTCAACGCTGGAAGTCTCGATTTCCAAATCATTTAATTTGGGAAGACGCGTTCACCACTAGACCAACCCGGTGGGTTAGGTAAACGGATGTCAGTTTGAAATATGTGTCCGCAAAAAATTCCCGCATAACAATACTTAATTAAGAAATCAAGCGAAATTTAAAAATAATTTCTAATCACTGAAAATTATCATTATTCGCTCCCTTCTTAATGGAATCTAGCTGTCTTTATAGTATCAATATATATAAGATATATCGGTTCCAAACTGCAATATTTCACACTTCATCCGGTAACCTTCATCTTCATTTTGCTGATAGTTTTCCATTCAAACTTTTTTTTCTGCAAGATGTATATTGCATTTACAGAAATTTTACTCCCATAATTTTCTGTTCCAAATGTTTTATATCCTTTATGTACATCCTTTGCTAAAAAAAAAATATTCAAAGAAGACAGGGTGAATAAGATTAAAAATAATAGATAATCTAAAAGAAAATGTGACCTATCAAGAACTCAAGATTTAAATAGAGGAAAATAGAAACTGGCATGGTCCTAGAGACCTGCATTTGCCACATAAACAGATAATGAATGACATCCTCTACCTACAGAAAAATCAAAGATGGGCGGAACAATCCTTAGGATTCCTTTCAAAATTTTCAGGAGCTGTTTGGAATTCTCATCTTCTTGACCTAATGATATACGTATACAGAATACCTCACGAAGAGATGTACGCTTTTGTTTTAGGATCACTCACCCACCCACCCCACACATTTTCTGATTCTATTGAAACTTTAGACCATTTAAGTAACAACCGGAAGTCCTGGGTTCGAATCCCGGTCAAGAATTGCATTTTTCACATAGGCTAATATACACATTCATCTCATCCTCTGCGGAATGAATTGCTTGACTGCGGACCCGGAGGTAAGCCAAAAAAAAAAACCATTTAACTAAGCTTCTAAAAATGTTCTGAGAAAATTCCAACCTTCTAGGAATTATAGAAACAAAATGGCAACTTTAAAAAAAAAACATCAATTCCAGATAAACCACGTTATTTATTCAATGCAAAATAGCTGGTAAAAATGATTAAAACAGATTATAATTAGAAATAAAATAATCAGAAACAGTTAGATAATTAGTCATGGTTATGACTAATTATTAACTTGTTTTATTCAATTTGAAGATCTTTTCAACATTACATCATCTGTTTTTAATCATTTTTACCAGCTATTTTGTAATGAATAAATAATGTGATTTATCTGAAATTCATGTTTTTTTTTTGTTAAGCCGCCATTTTAAATGCCATTATAAATGCTAGAAGGTTGGAATTTTAAAAGAATATTTCTAGAACCTTAGTTAATAGGCATCTAAAGTTTTAACACAATCAGTGGAAGAATGGGTGAGTGATGCTAAATCAAAAGCGTATCAACACTTCGGTTAATGAAGAAAGTTAATTTCTGAGAAATTAAGTACTAAGATTTATAAGTAATGATTTTTATCCTATCGGCGCAAATACATTTTCACACAAAAACCATCGTTTGTAAAAAGCCATAATACATTCCGTAATGCAAAGAAATCTAATTTCGATCTACTGCTTAGCAGGTTTACTTTATGAATTCAATACCCTAATAAAACCGCCAGAAAATAGGTTTTAAATGTAAATTTTTCATCTAAAAGTATATCCAATACCTTATTCTTGATTACAAAACTAATTAATATCGCCTTGATTTTCGAAAACCACCTCCGTGTCTTTTCCAACACTACTTACTGAAACTTTATGTAGTTTCACAATAAAAAATTGATTCTGATCGTTGCTAAAACTTCCGAAAATCCGTTGTTGCCGAAGAAATTAAGCTTGCATAAAAATTCATTTTTCTATAGCATACTTCCACTTGTACAACTGACCTCCCGTTTTTTTTTTCCGACCAATTTTGTAAGTACAATCATAAATCTAACACACTTTTATATTCTAACAGGTTATAAAAAAGGATTTTATTCAACAGGATTTTATTTTAACAGGATATTCTATCTGATATTCAGTTTAATTCGGAAAGCAATGGAACCAATTGTTCTCGAACCTTAAACGTATGCAAACCAAATTACAATGTTTACATCTGCAACATTCTATCCATTTATCAACTCTTACGATGAATTTTTATCAGCACAACAACGTAATTGTGTTTCAAAATATTTGATTCATTAAAAAATAATTCCAAGTCATGACTTTTTTCGAATTTAGTAGCCGTACTACTGAAAAAATTTAGGGACACTTTCCTCAGTTTAAAGAAGTTTTTAAAGCCTTATTTTTATGTTGATATGAAATTAATTTTTCTAAAAAAAAACTGACTGAAGTTTGTACATCTCTAAGTATTCTTATTTTGAATTATGTAAATACGAGCATCGGTGTACAACATATAGCAAAATATTATTTGTTTATATATCGCTTGATTTCATTCTTATAATATTCGTTTGATGTTAAATTTCATTAGTATTATAATCATTAGTCACAGATAATAGAAAATCTGTTAAGAATGTAAAAACCTTAATATTTATTTCCCATCGATACAAAGTTATAACTGCTTAGAAATCAATCATTCAGACACAAATCTTTACATTGAAATAAAATATACAATTGACTATTCGTAAATAATATTTTAAAAAAAAACTATAGTTATAAAATTCGTTTATATATAGAACAAGCTTTTAGAGTTTAAAATCTGTAAACTGTAAATACAGTTTACAAGATATATTATCTCTTTTTATATATTTTCAGAGAAATTCATTACCACCCTGATATCTTACAATAAACGAAGTGAAATACTGCCTTCTACAGATTAGAAGTAGACATAATCAAGAGTAATATGTAATCTTATTCTAATCGCTGAATTAAAATAAGTTAGTCAAATCAGATAAGAAATTCTTAATTTTATTTTGTCACAATAGAAAAAATAAAACAAGAGAGGAAATTTGCAGGTATCATATAAATTTATAATCGTTAGCTTATGATGATAAGTTATAATTCATTAATATATATATATAATTATAAGATAGAATAAACAAGAAACCATCTACAATTCACTTTTTTAAATCACAATTGCGGCAAAGTATGTAAACATTAAAGTTTAGATAATTAATGTAATATCTAATTTAATATTTAAAAGTTAATATTAACATTTTTGTAAATATATCTTTTGTTTTAATTAAAAATTCCTTTTAAATACAAAATAATCGATTAAGATTATAAAATACTGCGATGATTATTAATAAATTTTATATTTTAATAAATCTGTGAAATAACGGATATGTTTCTGATAATAAACGAATTCCTTTGCACAAAACAGTTCTCCCTGCTATACTACAGTTAATATTGATTTATTTTTACAGGGAAGGTTCACTTCAGTTCATTAATCACAGGCATAAAAAATTAATATCATTCTACTACTGAAAATATGTACTTTTCACATCATCAAAATAACTTTAAAATTAAGTTTTACGGCCTTAATGTGAAATTTAATTATTAAGGCATTCTTTTTATAATAGTATTTCTAATCATAGTTTTTATTTTAGTGTTCCTCTAAATATTTAGGAATACATTATACATGTATATTAAATTTTATAGAATTTCTTATAAAAATCTGAGATAGTCTAAGTATTAAATAAAATTTAAAACAAGTACGGATACTATATCCGGTGTCATTATTCTATCATTTAAAAAAAAATTATGACTTTTTAAATTTAAAAATTAAAATAATAAACTACAAATTTCTTTATAGAAATAAAGTTCTATTTATTAAACCTTACCGATCAGCGTATACTGGTGACATTGTGGCTCAGTTGTAGTAAAATAGTGATTATCTTTAAGCGGTTTTGATTCAGTGCCCTAAAATATCATAAAAATTTTAAATTAATACACATAATTAAAAAAATGTATAGCTTAATAATAAGAAAATATAAAATAAATGAAAATACATGGGGCTTATCCAAAAAATATTGTAACATAGTGAGGAAAATATTTTAAATAAAAAACTGTCTTCCAAAAAGAGATGAAATAAAATCTAGAAAGATAAGTAATACCGTTATTTTTCTTATAAAAGTTGCTAGATTACGGTTTTCCATTGTAATAAAAACTTTTATTTTAAAGTTAAGGTTTTTGTTTTGCCTTAACTAAGCTTCATTTGGAAATTTGTTCAAGTTAGTTCTCGTAAAAGTTTTAGCTACTTTTTTTTTTTTTGGTAAGAACTCCACTTTGGATTGTACTCAGAATTACCACAGATATTACAATTTTTTATGAATCAGACTTTCCTCAACACATACGTGTGCTTAAGTACATTCACGCAATCGAATACATATTTTATATATACTCGTGTATATATATATATCTATATATATATATATTTATATAGTTATTACCTCGGACAATAAGAATTCTATCACTATCTAGTCTTCGTTTATTTTTTTACAATTTATATAGAAATATCTTAAACATAAAAAAAAATCATGCATCATCTACATATATATATATATATGCATGCTTACACATTAATTACGTATTTATTTATTTTTTATTAAATTGGTTGGATGCTATTAATCGGTAAGTACATGTGAAAAATTACACATGAACAGTAAACGACTAAGTATAAAATCCACACAATTATTGTGCGTAAAATTAGCCAACGTACACTTTTTTCTGACAAATGTAAACACTTGAAAAATTAGGTTCAATTTCTGTTTCACGTTAATATTTTTCTTTCCTGTAGTTTCTTTGCTATAGTTTAATCGTGAGGATAACGTACAATGTGGGGTCCAGGGGGTGGAGCTTCCTGGGTAGATGGGAATGGCGATCGTAGCGAGCTCTGCATCCATGGGGTAGACCCCTTGGCCCCGGAAAGCCACGAGGAGCTCCTGAGTTGGCTCCGAGATTCACCTGGGCTGATCTGAGCCCCGAGGGTCCAGGTTCTGGCTAGATTGACGGTGCTCTTCGTAAGGTGACTTTGTCCTAAACATAACTAATAGCAGAAAACAGAGTGCAGTTTCTCTCTATCTCTCTCTCTCACTATATCTCTCTCTATTTCTCTCTCTCTCTACCTAGGTCGGCTAGTATATATATATTTATACGTATACGTATAACGTTAGAAATACGGATTCAACTCTTGGAGCAAATTTTGAGTTCCAGTTTGCCTTTTGCCTTCATTTCCTTTCTATTATTTCTTGGTACATTCTAACAGCCTTGATAGTTTGCTGGATGGTCGCATTGACGTAAAGCACAGGTGAAGGTGTGCTCCTGTCCTTCCTGGAACAACGATGTTTATTACAGTTTATTACTATATTAAAAATGTTGTGAAGGTGTCATTTTTGGATCTGAATACTACCAATATTTCAATTGACTAGATTCAATATAATCCCGATTGGTCATATGAAGAATATAATGTATTGTTCAATAAAAAATACAGCCAAGAACCCCTTCTATCCTTACTTTTCTTAGTGCTTTGTCACGAGTTATTTTTTGAACTAATTTTAATAGTTGTCAGACTTGCAGGCAGTCGTTGAAAAAGATTGACGGCGCTCTTCGTAAGGTGACTCTTTGTCCTAAACATAACTAATAGCAGAAAACATAGTGCAGTCTTAATCTATATCTCTCTCTCTCACTATATCTCTCTCTATTTCTCTCTCTCTCTCTCTCTCTCTCTCACTCTCTCTCTCTCACACACTCTCTCACTCTCTCTCTCTCTCTCTCTCTACCTATCTATCTATCCAAGTTCCTATCTATCTATCATTCCCGTTTATACATATACCCGACAAAGCATCCTACGAGATGTTGTTAAGTATTATTGCAATACTTTGGTAATTTATCTCTCTCTACAGAAATCTAACCTTAATTCTAACCTCTTTCCGCAGACAGATTAGCATCTGAAAAGGTATCGATAACAAACAAAACTTGTAGCTAATCGACTAAAGTACAGATAACGCGGCATAAAGTTTGATCTTTCACGGGTAACCTAACCTGCTGTCCAAACCTGCTTTCCGACATTTAGATCTTGTTTTCCTGATCCGAAGCATATATCTACTATGGTATATTAAAATTTGAAGAAAATTAAATTCGATTAAGTAATTGATAAGAATTATACTTTTCGGGACTGCGAAGAAGTGACTTTTCTTTTTACTTTGATAAGGCTAATATATTGGCAGGGTGGCTAGATTCTTTAACGAATCAAAATTGGAATCAACGGTGTTGATGAATTGACCACTCATTTGAAATTAAGGGAGAAAAATTGACAAAAACAAAATCGCTTACCCATCACGCATATTTATTCATGTATTTATATTTCTCCAATAACGAGGACTCCTCCGTGTCAAAATTAAAAAAAAACAAAAAAAAACAGGTACAACAAAATAATCGTTATACTCGTTGAATAATTCAATTATTCCTCAATTAAATCTTTTACATGTTACAAATTAATATATTATGGATTTTTAACAATTAAATAGTGAAACTGTTTATTAAACTTTACAGGTTTTTTTTTCAATTAAAAGTTATAATCTCAGTTTTTACATTATTCGACTAATTCCTCTCTTTCATATTTATAACTGCTATTAAAAAAGAAATGAAATCAATCGGTAAAGAAATAATCATATAAAGATTAGTTTAACACAAAATATAATAAAATGTTTTACAGAATAACTTAAAAAAACTGAGTGAATCCGTTACCAACTAGAAATAAATTTGATGTATTAGCCGTAACTATTTTCTAAATACATACTTTACTTAAATTTGAGAGAATATTTTTCTTAGTCATAAAATATAGAATTAGTGATGATAAACGATGCTTTTAAATTACTTTCTTAAATGTGTATTTATACGATTAATGTAATTTAATCTTCAGTGACTTTTTTATGAAAGATTCCTTTATAACGTTGTCTCGTTCACAAAAAAACATAAAAATGATAAAATATTTGATGAATGAGGTTAAAGAATTTTCATAATTCATTTAAAATATAAGCATATATGTCACGTCATACAGCCTAGAAAATATTTTTCGTTTACATGGTAATGGTTCTGAATATAAAATAACTGTCATATTTTAAATGCCTTTACGATAACAAAAGTACTGGATGCATGAGGTCCTAACAATTTTTAAAAAAATAATAATTTATATTTTTTACTTGAATAGGAAATTAAAATAATTTGCTAAAATTTTTTTAAAACACTGCTTTACAAGGGTTCACTATATGAATTAATCAGACCCTAACGGAGAAATACAAACAGCACCTTCGTTGTAGTAGGCAAGACCCAGGTGATCAAATAATATTTTTACTTAATTTGTACTTCCTTGTACAACGTAAAGGAAGTATTGTGATAACAAAAAATGTCGTTTTTTAGATTTCAACGAAAATATCCATTTTGACCATCCCTGAATCCATTTTGTCTATTTTCGGCGCGACGTCTATCTGTACTTACGTATGTATCTCGAATAACTCAAAAACGATTAACCATAGGGTATTAAAATTTTGGATTTACTACTGTTGTAACATCTTGTTGTGCACCATCCCTTTTGATTGCAATCGACTGGACCAAAAGTGTCCAAAAAAGATAAAAATCCAAAAAAATTGGGTTTTGGGCTTTTTCTTACCTACAGTAAGAATTGAGAATTAAGAATTAAGAGATTTTCAACGATATATCATATAAGTGGTACTTATTTTCATTGGTTCCAGAGTTATAGCCAAATAAAATTTTAATTAATGAAATATTTGGATCTTACAAGGGGAAGGTACATCGGTTCGAATATTTCATTCGGTTTAAAAAATAAACCGAATGAAATATTAAACTAGTGTTCAAGGAGATGAAGAAAAGTAAATTGCAGCTATAAACTCAAACAATTATTTTAAATAATTATAACAGTTATTCTGAGGTAGATTTTTGATAATTAAACCTTCCTAGAAAAAAAAAATTATCGAGCTTGGAAAAGCTCGAAAAAGAGTTGTAACAATTTTTTTCACTTTCAAAATTATGCAGAAATATTTTTTAAGGAAAACAATAAATATGCCATGGCCTCTATACAGAATTATTTTTAGAAAACATTCTACTTTAACACTGACAAATACAAATAACAAAAACATCCGTTAATTTTATTTTAAACAAAAGTGAATAAAAATAATTATGCAATAATATTAAGCACATTTTTTTATACGACATAGTATGGCTAAGTTGAACACTTTTTTAACACAATTAAATACGGAGCGAGTGAAAAGTTACGCAATACTGTTTCCATTAATCCACTGAAGTGGGAAATTTGTTTTTAGGTTGGCACTAATGGGTGGGTTTGTAATGCTTGACCTTCTAGCAAATAACGTATACATAACAATCTAGTAATGTCTCCCTACTTTGTCTGTCAGTGACAGGTGTGGTATAAAAAACTACCTTGCTTTTTACAGTCTCAACGAGCATTTATACTTGAGAGTTATTTAAATCGCAAAGAATTTAAGATTTTTCATTAAGTTTTTTCAATCAAACGTACAGAATAATCTACATTTTCACGCATAGTCGTTCATTTTAGAGAAACAAGTAGTGTACATGTTCCAGCCTGAGGAGCCGATGGACATAATGATAGAAAACCGATTGTTGGGTTTATTAATCAGTTCATCTACGCGTGTGCGCATTTGTGTGTATATTGCAGCAGGAAGAAATAATAACAATTAACACACACAGCTAACAATTCCCTTCAGTGTGTCATTCGCTACGTTCACATATGCTTCGGCAAACACTACGACAGCCCCCTGCGGAACTGCCATTCGTCTGTGCTTGCACGGATCGGCGGCAGTAATGAGGCACTGTGAATCTCTCATCCCTTCGCGAAAAAGACCGAGACCCGGTGTGAGTGCCCTGCACAGAGTGCTCTCACTAAAGGCATTGACGTCAAGACCGAGTCCCGGCTTCTGGGGTGGAGTCCAGGAACGATATAGTCGGACTTGGATACCCCGCCCTAAAGGTTAGAGGCAGGCAATGAAAAGATCTAACCGGCGGTTTGACCTGACGGACTACACTTATGGCCGGCGGACGGGGAGGCCCGTTTGAGTAGACAACCCCCTGGACTATGCTTTGCTTTGCTGCGGATCCAACTTTTGGAGTAGGGTGGAAAATAAAAACATATTACGACGTACATTTGACAAGATTGTTAGACCGTTGTTTTTTGCTAAAGTTCTTAAACCCTAGACAATTGTAAAGGGGTACCAATATATACAACTGATCTTGATTCAATTTTTGACAAGTTAAATGAAAAATTGTAATGGCTATGCTCTGATATTAACAAATTTCAGTTGGAACTACGTATAAATAAGGTGATGAAATAGCATATTTTTAATTGAAAACAGTTCTTAATTTAAAGAAAGGACACTTTTTATATCATCATTAAAAATAACTAATCGCAGCAAAGGATGAAACATGTCTTAAAATGCAAGAGCAATTTTACTAATTACGAGCCTTATGTGGTGCAGTAATTTACTGTTCCGCATTCAATATCTGTATCGTATAATTATTCAAACTTAAAAGTAGACTTCTATTCAGATAAGAATACGAATCCCGTAAAGCAAATTGTATATATGTATATGTGCATTAGGAGGGATTATCTGAATACCAATTCCTCCCTATTAGGAAGGATTGGAGAAAGAAGGTCTTTCTTTCTCCAACAAACATATTAGATTAAAATTTCGCTTTTTATACATCGACGAAGTAGAAAACCGAGTGTCCGGAGAATTTCAAAAACAATTCTATCTCTAAACAACTATAAAAATGGCAAGAACGTTAGAAAAACATAAAAAAAAGTTGTCTCAGATCAAACCATCCGTAGAACAGATCAGAAAGATTAAACTAAAACGCTCTGAACGCCAAGAAATATAGTTGAAAAAGGAAAAGAAAACTATGTAGAAAAAGATGATTCATTCACAGAAAGCGGATGAATGGAAGTTTTCAGCCTATCATCTAGAAGGCCCCAGATTCGAATCCCGATCTGGGAATTTTCGTATGCCATAAAATTTCAATTCCATATTCTCAAACACAACCTTCAAGGTTGTGTGATGAATTAATCATCCACAAAGAAAAAAAGTACCGTTTAAGTGGATGCTAATGAAGTAATCATAAATTCTACAAGTACTAGGTGCACGTACAACACAAATTTCTTAGGGAAATCAGAAATATCTAGGACTGGAGCAGCTAGTACACAAATTAATTGACTTTGTTAAATATATATGAGAAAAAAGAAAAAAAAAAAAAATATATATATATATATATATATATATCTAAATATGTAAGTATAAATTAATTCGCTAGGTTAAATATATATGAATTATATATTTTTTTTCTTCTCTCCCGGGCCGGATCCTGTAGTTAAGTATTACACAGTCCAGGGGAGTGTCCTTTACTCTAACGGGCCTTCACGTCTCGGCCCGCCGTTCGGTCTCACTTTGCGCTCGCCTTAAAATCCCCAGAGTAGGATCCACCAGGCCTGGCTATGTCATCCCTGGGTCCCCACTCCGGAAGCCGGGACTCGGTATTTATGCCAATGCCTCTAACGGGGACAGCCCGAGTGGGGCATCCGCGCCGGGACTAGGTCTTTTTCGTTCGGGAGTGCGAGAGTCCCCGTGTCTCATCGCTACCGCCCAATCCTACAAGCACGTGCGAACGGCAGCTCCGCAGAGAGCTATCCCTCATCTCCGAGACCCCCGATCCTTCTCCTGAAGAACTCTCGCCACGAATCCTGCAATGGTGTCAAAACTCTTGGGGTTCTGCAACACGGTGGCGATGATGTAACACGCTGAGCGGTCCGGTAATCGCCGAGCAATCTAGGCGGTATTCAAGTAACGGTAACAAATTCAGGACATGTTCCATTCGTAAAATAAAGATGATAGTTTGTATAAACATAGATTTGGATAGGCTTCGTTGGCGGAGTGTCGGATAACGAAAGATATCCCCCTGATTTTTCCGCCTTTAAACCAGACCGCCGATAAAATTTAAACCAGGATGTAATCCTGGAGGGGTTAAATTTGGTGGTTTTATATAAAATCCGACCTTAAAAATTTAATGAAAAATAAATCCTACAGCTCTAATTTTAGCAGTTTTCTAGAAATCTGAGGTAAAAAAATAAAAAATTAGAGTGGAAAAACAAACTATGTTATGTTTGGTGTAAAATAACTTTGTTAAAACGGTGTGTCCGGATTCAGAAGGTGGATAAGAAATGATGCACTCAAAAAAACGGTAAGGTATACATAAATGTTTTAAAGAAAACTTGCATTTAATCTAATTATGAATAAAATAGTACGAGTGAAGTCCATAGAAATATAAACTATTCACTTGAATTTTAAACCGTTCAGCCAGATCCCAATTAATTATCCAAAGATTTTCAAGTTGAAACATATAAAGATCTTGTGAAACTAATTGCAGTTTGCGCTCTCAAATCACGGAAAGTATTTCAATCGTACCTTGTATAAGCGTATTATATTTTAAAAAATAAAAAAATCATATTTCATTTAGATAATTGAAATAAATTTTGGTGAGCAAAAACCAAATATTTTATTTCCCCTTCGTAGAGTACATATTTGGACTGTTTAGAATGTTTATAGCATCTGATACGTAATTCAGGCAGTATTCAAGCTCGTCATTTTATTTTGAAATTTTACCTCTTTTTGTTGAAATCTAATTTTGTCAATTTGTTCAAAGCCTTCCCTTCTAGACACAAAAGAGTATGGATGGTGTCCCTGATTTTATTTTATGTTAGAGACATAAAGTCAAAATACAAAAATAACTACATTAAATAAATATCTATTTATCATACATTTTTAAACATATATATATATATATATATATATATATATTTTTTTTTACAAAATTTACTACGAAGAACTAAATATAACGACGTAATCATTCAAAATTAGTGTAACTTTAAAAAGAATATAATATTAAACGTGCTTGATTACCATTAATACATTTGTTTTTGAAAAGTGGAATATAAAAAAGGAACACTGAACCGATTTTTTGACAAAAAAAATCAGTTACAGCCTTATTGATTTCATGCAGGTGAAAATCAAATTACTACTACTACTAATTAGACTACTTAAATTTACCGGCCGTAACATAGAACCATTAAAAGCTCCACTGTTATAGTATAAGTATACGTAAATTACGTATTCAGGACAGTTTTATTACTGTTAGCTTTTACCTACACTAAACAATATATATTCATTAAAACTGCATTTATTACAAGATATAATTGTACTTGATGTTGTAGTCTGGTAAATGGTGACGTATTATTAATTGGCAATAACGAAAATAGTCAAATATTCATTATAAAGTCTAACTCAATTGTTTATTATAGCAGTTAGTTAAATAAATGACCAAACTAAAACGTAATATTTCTGTTTAATTGTTTAGAAATAATATAAATACTGAATTCATATTTAAATTAGTTATTAGAAGGCGAAAATATTTTTTTTTTAAATAAAATCTTTTACGTAGTTTTCTTTTTACTTTATCTATAACTCTGTAGAAATAATTTTATATGAATTTACTTTAATTCCTAGTAAAAATGAAAAATTATTATTAAATGATAGATTAATAATGATAAATGCTGATCTATGACGAATTTATTTCAGCATCATCAGGACCTAGCCCTTTACCACAAAAACAAAAAAACAAAATTCTTTTCTTTCTGATAATAGCACTGGCGACTTAGTCAGAAGACTAGTGTTGTCGATCAGATCATCTAAAAAAGACTTGTCAAAGTATATTAAGAACCTCAAAAATAAAAATAAAAATACAATATGACAAGGGTGTACAAGGCCCAACCATTTAAAAAGCACAAACCATTTCAAATGATATGTTGTTGAAACTACCAAAATAACTGCAAAGTCTTTACAATTTTTTTTAAAAAGTCATTTAATTAAATTTGTCAAAACTTCATGTAACTAATTACCGTCATATTTCCTATCTCCTTGGTTTACCCTTAGACCATCCTTTTTCTCTTCTTTTTTACATTTTCATGAAGGCCTCGATGTTGAATTCCAACCTTGGAATTCAAATGACCCCTTTTTTTTTGTCAGGGAGGAACACCAGTCAGGCACCTGCCTGAGGCCTCGGAGATGAATTCTTCTCATCCTCCGCAGTACACTAGGAAGCATGTAGGGTGGCTGAAATGTTCCCTCTCTAATTTAAAGATCGCCGTGCTTTTTGAGGCTCCATTGTCGGTCGATCAAAATTGTCACCCTCTGGTATTTAATTCAGGCTTCGCAGTTCCCTGAGTGGGGATTTCTGTATTTCAACTTTTACCCTCAGTACATGCTTAAATTTCTTTGGTAGTTTGACTTTCCTTCGTCTTTTGACCGGTCGATGGCTCATCTCTAGGTTATGTAACAATCTTTGTTCTGGAGACGTCTGTTTTCTTATGCATCGGTTCTGGACTACTTTCTCGTGTCGATCGACTGTTCAATTTTTCTTTGATTACATCCATACTAGTCAGAGCTCGTGCCACTTGAGAGACTACGTCCTTTAATTTAAAGGAAGCTGCAGCAACCTGTGCGTAGGCTGCAATCCTTGACGTTCTGTCGAGCACAATTTTCCTTAGCACAATTTTCCTTTCTTAATAGTAGCTGATTTTTTGTACAGCTTTAACCTCTTAAACTACTTCTTGCTTATATATAAGGCAATTACGGGATCTTTCCGAATGATTCCCACGACAAATGACCCCTTTTTTTTGTCAGGGAGGAACACCAGTCATACGCCCCATAAAGGGTAGTATCGGACTAGCCACAGGTTCTGAAGGTGTTAATTAAAGTGCGTTTGTGTTCCTGCGCTATACCGACTAAACCTAAACCACCTCACCGACTCCCACCATGCAGGGCCAGACCGACAATGAAGCATTACCCCGGTCCTGGCGGGTGCCTTTGGACTCACGGGATTCAGAGCCCCGTGCGTCATTACCGTCGCCTATCCACGCAAGCACAGACCAGCGATTGCTGAGCAGGGAGATGTCCTTCACCTCTTCATCCTCCAGTCATGTTATTCTACCTCTTTCAGAGGATTTTTCCCAGAAACTATCATTCCGCTGGCGGCACTATAGAAATACTATCGACTACCCAACTCAGTCAGTCAGTATTCCAGTTCTCTCTTCTGTTTCCTTCGCACTGAGAATATTTGCTACCATACTTGATACCACCAGTTTCCATTGTCCAGTTTCTTCAACATAAATTCTATCGCATTTTCCGGTGTCCAACTGGCTAGTTCAGGCAAGACCCTAAAAGCATTCTATGTACCACAAACAAAGAACACACTTTCCCGAGTATCTTCCGCTCCACAGTATATAGTCAGGTGAGGATCTATTTTTGAACCTGTTTAGGTATGCCCCAAATCACCCGAAAGTGAGAAAGTATGAGTGAAAAAACCCCGAAAACTTTAAAATAGCGGCCATTAAAATCTCTGATCATTAATAACAATGTAAACATTAGTTTTATTGATGAAATGTTAATAACGTTCATAGTGAACTAATTCACACTTTGCTTGTTTAAATCGATTACAAATAATCCGAAGTTAGGCAGAAATTGTTAAAATAGATTGTGCTATCTAACAATTTTATAACCGTTGTATATTGATTAATAATAGAAATCATTAATAATTATTTCAATTCAATTATCAAAGGAGGTGAAAATAGGCACAACATTGTCAATCACATAATTAATTAAATTTTGTTGATTTTAACAATTTTAAATATACTCCCGTTGATTTTAAGTAATTTAAACAAATATGGTGTCTTATTTTGTACGGTATAAAAAGCTTAAAATTTTATTTAATTTTAACTTAGTTCGATAAAACTAATATCTACGGAGTCATTAATGATTCAAACATTTAAATGCTGTCATTTTAACATTTTCAAATGTAAATTTTTCGAACAAAGTAAATATGCTTTGTAGAAGTAGTTATGTATATGTATACAAAATATTTCAATTTCTTTTTAAGAGTAGATTTTTATTAGTAAAATACAAAATAACGATCAGCGGAAAAATGAAGTAAGTGTTTATCCAAATTATTTTTAAGGAAGTACTGTGATGGCGAAAAATTTCGGTTTTTTTAGATTTCAACGGAAAAATCCATTTTGACCATCTCTGAATTCATCTTGACTAGTTTCGGCTTGACATCTGTACGTGCGTATGCATCTCGTATAACTTAAAAACGATAAACCGTAGGATGTTGAAATTTTGCATTTAATACTGTTGTAACATCTAGTTGTGCACTTACCCTTTTCATTGCAATCGGCAGAACCAAAAGTGTCCAGAAAAGTCCAAAATCCAAAAAATTGGGTTTTGGACTTATTCTTAACTGCAATAATAAGCTCTCATTGAGAAATTTTCAATGATATATCATAAATGATACTTATTTTCATTGGTTTCAGAGTTATAGGTAGCCAAATAAAATTTTATTTAATGAAATATTTGGATCTTATTAGGG
Organism: Lycorma delicatula; assembly: GCF_047948215.1. Classification (NCBI taxonomy): domain Eukaryota; kingdom Metazoa; phylum Arthropoda; class Insecta; order Hemiptera; family Fulgoridae; genus Lycorma; species Lycorma delicatula. The sequence continues at coordinate 207,882,258 of NC_134456.1, read as the reverse complement.
GAAGGCACATCGGTTCGAATCAGACTTCCATCTCCTTTTTTTAAATTTAAATATATTTATTTATTAGTAATTATTAACCTCTGATTGTAAAAAAATGCCATAAATAATAATTCAATAAAAAAAAAATATGAAAAAATATCGGAAGTTGTTAGTGAAATAAAATTTTATGTACTTTTCATTTTAATAAAATGTGTAATTTAATAGACGTACAAGGAAGTCATGTGATGTGCACATTAGATTTTTTTTATTAGTTCTGATGCCCCGAATAAATTCTTTAAGTTTGGCCAACATCTTCCGGGATGATCTAAAAATATATTCTCAAACTTCTTCTTACCCGCACGAAAAAATTCAGTTTAAGTTTTCAAAATTTTATCATAATTACAATTATATAAATTATATAGATATTAACAGTCAATTATGTTATATTACTCAGAGTAGATTCAATGAAAATAAAAAGCCTACATAACAGTAAGTTTCACGACAGAAAAATGCACACATATCGATTTCCATAAACTTACATTTTTCCAAAAACTGAACAAATATTCCTTAATGATCGCTGGCGCCCTAAGAAGATAAGTCTTTTACGGGACGAGAAAAATTGTAGTCTAGGAAAAGAGTAACCTATTTTTTCCAGAAATGAATGTTTGAAAAACAATTTAAAGATTTCCTCAATATTTTCGTAAGATTTATACTTGAAACTTTATAAAAATTTTACATTTAAATTTACATTAAAATGAAATAAGTTTCAAGCGTACATTGTCAAAACTAAAAACTTATAGATGTTTAGAATTTTACAAGAGAACAGTTAACTTATTGTAACGGGATATGAATGATGTATTTTATTTTGGAAGGTTATTAACAAAGTTGATGCAACAGAATACAAGACGCAAACTCGATATAAAACCCTTAAGCATTATACACTGAATCAAACCAACATGAATTGAGTGTTACTAAAGGCTTTACATAGAAATCGCTTCTGGCGATACAAGATTAATATACCTAATAAGCACGTATTACAATATTTACTCATTCTGAGACAAAACAATCTGCGCGTTATCACATGAACATATTTCTTTACATATTGAATGTAAACCAATTATTAATTTTATTACTTAAAATTAATTCCCTGAAATTAATAAATTTTAGTTTCGTTTTAAACAAAATTATATTTTAATTCACTTAATTTTTTTTTTATTTTTGGATTACTTAAATTGTATCAGTTTTCAGTAAAAGAGGCTTTTCAGTTTTATCTGCTTGTTTTTTTTTTCTGCAGGATAAAATACAAACAAAACCACCATACAAAAAGATATATATGCATTTTTATATAAGATGAAGGTTTTTTAACGTGAATATAAAATAAAGCGACTTAACGATTCTTTATTTTGGTAAACAGAAAGTGACATGAAAATTTACACAAACTACATTTTTAATTTCGTATAAAAACGTTATTCTATGAATCGATAAAAATGAGAATTCCACAAGTAAAGAACAATTTCAAAACTAGAATGACTTGCATTATAATTAACCACTACAAACTGAAATAAAAACTAGAAACTTTTATAATTTATTTATATCTTAAAACTTTGATCGGAAAAAATATTCCTTAAAAAATAAAACATTAAAACTTGCTAAAAAATTTATGAATACAATAAAATCTTGACATTTCGTTCTTTTATAATAAAAAAAAACTTCGTTATCTTTTGAAATTAAAGTTCTAAGTATTTCATTTAAAAATTTCGTCATTACTTTTTATTCTATTGTCTTGTAATAAGTGAGAAATAATACCACGTTACATTTGTTTTTCAATGAAATGATTGAAATAGTTTCTACATCAACAAATTAGTAACGTATCATATTTCCTATTTGTGAACATTTCATTTCATCCAAGATGAATGTAATCTTTTCTGTGCCTACAAAAATATTTCAGAAAAACTTTATTAATATAATGTTTACATAGTTTGCCAACGTTGTTTGTTCTTAAGATATTAATGACTACAAACTGAAGAAAAATAGGGAATCATTAGATCTTATTGTAGTATCGGGCTGGTTTACACAAAATAATTAGACCTTAAAACCGCCCGGAAGATTTATAAAGAACGTAAAAATAATTTATCTTGATCGTTAAAGCTGTTTCAAATAATATGTTTTCCATATAAAAACTATATCGTGGTAAACTGATTGGAAAATTTCCGTGTCTATATATAAAACTTTTTTTTTAAATTCAATTTAATTTTTTTTTAATAAAATTTTCTAAATAAAAAAAAAATTGATTTTATATTAGAAATGATCAAAAATATACATTTTAGCTTTAATTAAATTTGGATGAATTCATAAAGATTGTTCATATCATTTATAATTTTAATTGATTACAAAGAAAAGTAGTTTTTCAACTGTTTAAAATTCTGATAAATGTTAAAAATACAGAATACATAAACCAGTGTTACAACAGGCTAAAAGGTTTAGTAATTTTTGAGTTCTTACCATTGGAATACACAATCAAATGATTAAATAAAATTAAGAATTTTCCTAATAGTAAATATTTTACTGAAATCTAATTCGTACCAGTGGCGGCCCGCGTACAGGCACTGTTGAAATGCAACACTCTCTAATTCCACTTGATATTATCGATAACATTTAATATAATGAGACCGTTTTTCTTTAATTCTTCTTTATACTAGTACGATATAAAATCCTTAAGTTTAATGTCAGTAGTTATCCCTCAGTTTATGAAAACCATACAAAAATGTTTGTATGTTTGTGCGCTTTCACAGTCCAGCGGCATGGTGTTTGGCTGTTGTGCGCATGCTCACATAGGAAGCTGCGAGGGAGCCTATGTCGCTCCCCTATATATTCTAAATTGCAATCCTCGTATTTTAAGCTATAGATTCCTTGTCTATCTGTTATTTGTGTTTTGGAGTTTGCTATTTTAGTAGATTCTAATTGTTTATAAAGTTTATTATTTTCTTACAGTGGTATATGTTGTTTTTAGATTATAATTTTTACATATTTTATCAAAATATTTATAAAATGGATTAAATTCTATTTTTACATAATATTTTTTTTAAGTCATTAGGTAGTAGTTTTATGTTTTCTTTTATGTATATTTAATATTTAATTTTGAAGTATAATTTATTCATTAGTTCTTCATTGTATATATTCTTTATAAACTTTATTTCGGTATTTAGTTTTAAATTGTGATGAGATATTTAAGAGCTCTGTAATTAAGGAGTTATAAGATGCCGTTTTGTTTAACCATGGATGAGATGAATTAGCGTGTATTAAAATATTATGTTGTTTTGGTTATCTATATATGTTTATTTCTAAAATATTATTATTAGATTTTTTTTCAATGATCATATCTAAATAATTAATACTATTATTATTTAAATCTATTTACTAGTTTTGGAGATTTTCGAGCCACAAATAATTTTATACATAAGCCTGTATACATATATAAGGTGTATTCATAAAGTTTGGTTAGGTGTATTAGTATATGTTTGGAGTGTTACAACTACCGCATGAAAATAAACGAGAACAAAACAAAAGTAATTAAATGTAGTAGAAATAACGAAGTTGAACTACTGAATGTAAAAATAGGAAGAGAAAAGATTATGGAGGTAGAAGAATTTTGTTATTTGGGAAGTAGAATTACTAAAGATGGTCGAAGTAGGAGCGATGTAAAATGCCGAATAGCACAGGCGAAACGAGGCTTCAGTCAGAAAATAATTTGTTTACATCAAAAATTAATTTAATCGTCAGGAAAAGAGTATTGAAAGTATATGTTTGGAGCGTAGTTTTATATGGAAGTGAAACTTGGACAATCGGAGTATCTGAGAAGAAAAGATTAGAAGCTTTTGAAATGCGGTGCTATAGGAGAATGTTAAAAATCAGATGGGTGGATAAAGTGACAAATAAAGAGGTATTGCGGCAAATAGATGAAGAAAGAAGCATATGGAAAAATATAGTTAAAAGAAGAGACAGACTTATAGGCCACATACTAAGGCATCCTGGAATAGTCGCTTTAATATTGGAAGGACAGGTAGAAGGAAAAAATTGTGTAGGCAGGCCACGTTTGGAATATGTAAAACAAATTGTAAGGGGTGTAGGATGTAGAGGGTATACTGAAATGAAACGACTAGCACTAGATAGGGAATCTTGGAGAGCTGCATCAAACCAGTCAAATGACTGAAGACAAAAAAAAAATTCATAAAGTAACGAGAATTTTGAAATTTCGCGGGTCGTATTAGTCCGATTCTCGGGTCGATTTTTTCGTTTTGTATTGGTAAACATGTCTAAAAAGTATTATTGTACATTTTTAGCAATATTGGATGTTTAGTCTGTTTTCAGCTGTCAAGAGTATAACTAGTGTTTCGGTACGATCGGCGATTTTTTATTTGTATAAATAATAGATCAGAGAATTTGTATTAAATTTTTCTATAAGAATGGAATAAAGTGTAGCAATCTTTTAAAATGTTAAATATTGCCTTTGGGAGTCTGCTGAGAGTAAAGCAAGGGTTTACGAGTTGGATAAGCGTTTACAAGAAGGTCGTGAAGGCGTTGAAGATGAAGAGCGCCCCCCCCCCGGACGACGCAGCTCATCAACAACGATGAAAACGTGAAAAACATGAAAGAAATAATTATGAATTATCGCCGAATCAGAATCAGAGTAGTTGTTGATGATGGTGGGATATCAATTGGCTCATACCATGAAATATTTTCGGATTTTTTGGGTATGAAATGTGTGACAGCAAAATTTGTTCCAAAATTGTTGAATTTAGAACAAAAACAGCGGCGAATGGAAGATGCTCAGCAGTTGTTAAATGAAGTCGTTAAAGGATGCAGAACTACTGAAACGTGTCATAACATGTGATGAAACATGAATTTATGGATATGTTGTCGAAACTAAGGCTCAATCGTCCCAGTGGAGGAATTCTGGATCACCAATGCCGAAAAAATCTCGACAAGTACGGTAGAACTTGAAGGTTATGCTCACCGAGTTCTTCGATTATAACGGCACAGTACATCATGAGTTCTTGCCACAAGGTCAAACGATCTATAAGGACTATTACGGACAAGTTCAACGCCGTTTGCGTGAAGCAATCCGAAAACACGCCCGGATTTGTAGCGAAACAATTCATGGCTTTTGCACCACGATAATGAGCCTTTTTTTCTTTAGCCTCCGGTAACTACCATTTAGATAATTCATCAGAGGATGAATGAGGATGTTATGTATGAGTCTACTCACACTTCACTGATTGTTCGTCAATGTTTAGCCAAAAACAACACTGTAATGATATCCCAGCCGCCATATTCGCCAGATATCATCCCGTGTGACGTTTTACTATTCAAAAAAATAAAGAGAACCTTAAAGAGCCGTCGTTTTACAAGCATAAATGAGATTAAAAGCGAATACCTGAAAGAGCTAAACACTATTCCACAGATCGACTTGCAGAAGTGTTTCGTGAATGGAAAAAGCGCTGGCATAAGGGTATAATATCTACTGGAGACTATTCTGAAGGGGATAACATTAATGCAGACGAATAAATAAAATTATTTCCAAAAAACAAAAATTCTCGTTACTTTTTGAACACACACCTCGTGTATATGTTATATACGAGGGTAAGACGATTATTATCCGCAATTTAGTTATATTTTTGTTTATGTTGGTAGTACTGTCGCGTTGCATAGATGACGCATGCGTGGTTTAATTGTTGTTATGTCTGTGCAGGCTTGATGCTGCTAGGTTAGTTCCATTATCGCTGCCCTGCCGTTAACCATGGCTGCTCCATTCTCTGTTTGCACCAAAGAAAAGCAACATTCAATGATCCCATTTTTGTGGTCGGAAGGTGTAACAGGGGCCGAAATTCATCGAAGATTTTCGGTACAGTACGGGAACAGTGTGTTGCCACAACGGAGTGTCTACGAATGGATTGAAAAATTCAAAAACGGTCACACAAGTGTTACGCACGACGAAGGAGCCGGACGACCGTTTACTGCCACAAATGAAGAAAACATTGAGCGTGCACACGACATGGTTTTATTAGACAGACGAGTAACTATCGATGAAGCGGCACATCGTCTGCAATTTAGTCACAGTTCTACCTACGAAATCATCCACAACAGACTTGGGTTTCATAAAGTTTTTGCAGGATAGGCCCCAAAACAACTCACACGGTCGCATAAATAAACACGTTAGGACATCTGCCGAAAACATTTGGATCGCTATGGTAAAGAACGGGACATATTCTTATACGGAATCATCACTGGTGACGAAACATGGATCCATCTTTACGAACCGGAGTGTAAACGGCAGAGTATGGAATGAAAATGTCCAAATTCGGAGTCAGGATTGGGACAGATGGCAAGATCGAGGGCAAACTAGTGCGCACATTAGCGTCCAGGCTTTTACGTTACAATGCACGTTAACATTCACCTTGATTTCTGTATCCATTCCTGAATCTAAGATCAAAGCGAGTTGACAACTTGAAATATGTGTACCAGAACCGCCATTTATACATTTTAAAGAAATTGGAAAAAATTAAATAGTCAGAGAAAAAAATTTTGAAGTAATATAAAAACAAACAAGAGTAGAAAACTTAGTAGGTAAAATTCAAAAAAAAAAGGAAAGCTAACTGAGTGGAACATATGAGAGTCGATTAAACATGTATGAAGGATCATACATGTTCAACATAAAAAAATTACAATGAAATTGTAAACCGTACAGTATGTCTCGCAGATATCATTTCTGCGCACAAAAAAAAAATTCTGTAATATAAATAATATTACTGTAATATCTATTATCAAAATTTTTTATTAATTTAGAATTTTGTTTAAAAAAATATAAAGTTAAATATACGTAACAGAAAATAGATATGCAATAATAGATAATAAACAATATTTAAGCGTTCCATATAATAAGTAAAAAATAGAAAAATTTGTTTCTAAACTCTTACCGGCCCGATTTTATTTATTAAAAAACGAATAATCATAAGAATTGTATTATTTCTGTAAATGGGATATGTATTAAATATAAATGAAATCAGGCCGGTAAGAGTTTTGTAACAATTTTTTCTATTTTTTTGCTTATTGTATGGAACGCTTAAACATTGTTTATTATCTATTATTGCATATCAATTGTCTATTACATATATTTAACATGTATTTTTTTTTTAAACAAAATTCTACATTAATAACAGATTTTGATAATAGAAATGTAGCATCTTACCTTCTTTGATGTCAGTATCATTTTGTTAAAAACAGTTTTATTTCTATTACAGAATTTTTTTTTTGAGCGCAAGAAACGATATCAGCAAGACTTACTGTGCGGTTTACAATTTCATTGTAATTTTTTTTGGATATCACTGCGTTTTGTTAAATTAATCTTTTATCTTTTCTATGAATTACTGATTTTTTTCTTATCGATTTATTATTAAATTTTATTGCTTTTTCTAGAACAAACAAGTATACATTTTTTGATTTCTCTGCCAATTTTTTTTGTTGATAGTCATATCATTCACTACCATATTTTTCCTTTGTTAATAAAAATTAATGACCTTTACGAATCGAAGATCGTGATGTAATATTGCATTTATTATTTTGAACAGTAACCATAGATTTTTTCGTATCCGTGGACACACTTTTTATATTATTAATAAATAAACTTTTGTTATTTCTCCATCAATTAGTTCAAGTAGTTCTAATTGTAGAAAATTTACTAAAATTTTACCGATCGAATTTATTTCTGTTTTTTGTAACAAATCTTTGTTGTCACATTTAGAACACTTTCCTACTGTTAGTTTTTTTGTGTTTTATTAGCAGCTATAATCTCTTGTAAATAAATACTTACAAGAAGTGACAATACTTATAATACTTTTTAATGAAGTGATAGGAATTAAAAAAATTGTTTCAACTTCAGTAGTTTCATTTACATAAGAGTATTTATTACTAAAACAAGCTGTAGTATATTTTCTTTTAAATTTTACTATTTAAAGTACATTATCAAGTTTTTGTACGTTACCTATATTCGAAAATTCGCGAATAGTAAACCCAGCTTTTTGAGGAAAAAGTGACATGTTCGAGTCCCGCGGTTCGTCAAATGGAAGAAAAAACGTTTTCTAACAAAATTCGAGGTATTTTTTGAAAGTATTCTTTATTACAAATCTAACTGAACTGAAATGTAATGCTTTCATGCTTATTTTTTAATTTTTTTTCCTATTTTCATTTCACTTTTAGGTCAGGTCATGTTTAGATGTGTAAACATAATTTGTTGACTCCGCTATCCGTCCATTTCTGCGGAATCTTACCGGCGAAGTCCTAACGAACTTCTTGAAACAATACATACGATGATGGACTATAAAATATGATGATATTTTAGTCAAGTTAAATATTTTTTATACTCACCGTATTACAAGGGAGATTTTGAAGTTAAATAAAGAAATTTTGTATAGTTTAAAATTACTAAATTTGAATGTAACAAAATTGTATGAATTACGGAAAAACATATTTTAATTAAATTTTTACCGAAAAATTTAATGAAACTGCATTCCTAAAATCATCTTTGTAAGATTAAAAGAAGATCTTTTTCTATTTATAAGCATGATGTATTTTTTTTTTTTTTTAATATATAATATATATATTTTTTTTTAATAGATACTTTCGTTTATATATATAAAATTTTCGTGTATTTTTAATTTAACTTCAAATTTTCTATTCACTACTAATTTACTCTAAATTTTCAATTCCTCGAAACTGCTATTCAATTATATTTCTTGGATTCCTGGAAAACAGTATTTAAATTAACCCTACGTTTGCTCCGGTACTTTAAGAATAAAAGAGTTTAATAAATTGATTAGCTGAAGACAGTTTAATAATTTGAAACAAAAGCAGCTTCCTAAATTTAGATCAGTATATACTTTGTGGATAAATAAGATAGATGACCACCGAATACCATTCTTTGATCCTTTGAAAATAATATTACATTAATGAGAATTAAATATTAAAATTTTAGACGAATGTTTAGAGTTACAGTCTTGTGTTTGTTTGACCTTATATTTATCAAATGTTACGAAACAGTGTACAGTGTACAGTGGTAGAATAGGATAAGTATTCATAGTGTGTGTAACCTGAAATACGAATATTCAATCGAGTTTCCTGATGAAAAATATAGAAGTATTCTGAATACTAAAAATTTCAAAAGGTTTTAAGAAAATTAATGTATAATTTTCCGATTATTTTAATAAAATAAGTACTTATAGATAGTATTATAAAGTACTACTAAGCAGTTATAAAACTGATTACCGGTGATCATCGGTGAAGAACACCGGTATACACTCGGATATTTATATATCCGAGTGTATACCAGTGTTCTTTGGTGGTTGGGTTTCAATTAACCACACATCTCAGGAAGTCTCAGGAACAGGTCTGAGACTGTACAAGACTACACTTCATTTATATCCATACATATGATCCTCTGAAGTAATACTTAACGCTGGTTTCAGAGGATAAAATAAAATAAAAAAGAGTATATTGATTTATTTTTAATTATGGAAAAAATTTACAATTATCACAAAAAAATAAATTTTATTTTAATTTTAGGAAATCGATTACAGAGATTAAAATTTTATAGTTTTGAAATGAAACAATTTTGCATAACAAATAGTTACACCAACTGTTAGACCGTATTCAGATTTTAGCATATTACATATGTGATTTCTGTAGATTTGCAATTCTCTTAGTGAAAATCTGAATACGAACATGACATAACGTAGTTACAGGACTTATGAAACGGTTTCCTTGTGTATTTGTACCGCCGAGTGACTACCATGTTCTGTTCAATTACCAATTCAGTCAGAACTATTAGTTCAGAGGCCAACTACAAACGGTTCATTTTGAGATGTATTCTGTTGAATTTATATCAGATACATACCCACGTACATACATTTCTTATATATATATATATATATATATATATATATATATATATATATATATATATATATATACACACACACACACACACACACACACACATCTTCCCATTTCACTATACATCTCCTTTACTTTCCCAATTACACCTTCATTGCTACTGTAAAAGCACAGCTATAAAGGGAAAAATATAGCGATAGCCAATTTTTTATTATCTAGATTTTTTAATTTTTAAAACCATCTTTGTCTAAAACCGAAATTAAAGAAAAAGGTATAAAAAGTTTCGGAAGATGTCTGTACATATGTACTGCGTTGGGCTGTACTTTGATTAAAATCTCCAAATTGATTGAACATAAATTCTTCGAAAAAATTTCAATATTACATTTAGGAAAAAATTATAAAAGGAGTTGTGGGCCATTTTTAAGTTTCATCTTTTATAAAGCGGTTCAAGAAATTGAGTTTTAGTACGATGAGCTCTTTATTAGTTTATTTAAAATTCCAAAGTTTTAAATCTATCAAATTTAGTTGGAAAGGAGTATTCAACATTATTTCAAAAACGTTTTTTCTCATATCTTGAAAACTTGTTGACCAAAAACGACGAAATTTAATACAAATATTTGGCCATATATATTCCAGCTTTGGTTTTATTTTCGATCTCATCGGACAAGGGAAAATCATGTTTTGTATTTGTAAGTTACGATCTTTTTTATTGAATAAATAATTTTTTTTCGAGTACACTGAAGTAAATTCAACTTAATTATTAACTCCATTAAACAAACTTCTAAGACCCCAAAAAACAAGGGGGCTGAATGAGACCTGTTCTTAAAATACCAATTTTTGTTAAAAAATGAATTTTTAAAATTGAAAATCCAACTGTATCTAGCATTAATGTACAGAGATGGGAAACTTTAAAAAAAGAGGTTCTACGGGACCCAAATTAAGAAAATATAAAAAAAATAATTGAATTTTTTTATAATTTCTAATACTTTATTGTTTTCTATTTTTCAAGATTTGGTTGTCATTAGAAAATTTTATGAGGTAATTGTCGAGCAAAGAAAAATTTGGAAGTCAGCTAAAACCTAAAACTTTTAATAACAATTTTTATTTTTTTCTCATTATACTTTAATTACTGTATAATTTTTAGGATAAGAACGTGCCATTTGGGAAAGGAAGTTAAACTGGACACAAATATTTTTATTAAACATTTTGGCTTTTCCGGAATTTTACTCTTAAAACATTGCATAATTAAGTTATTTCTATTTAAAACCCCTATGTTATATTTGAAAAAAATCGGTAAAGGTTAAACCCTAAAAAGTTATACAAACCTTTTGCCAGTTTTATCTTAATGTGATACCAATCAGAAGAGGGTATAAAAGGAGATAACAAACATATATATTTTTTTTTTTTTTAATCTTCGGGATTACCGTTAGGTATTGGTTAGGATTTTTACCCGTGTGAAAATGCCATGCCTGACCGGGATTCAAAACCGTGACCTCCGGATAAATAGCTACCTCTCGCGCTACGAAGGCGTATATAATTTATCCGAGAAAAAATATAATGAATATGAAGTCTACAGTATAAAAAAACATGTATGTAATAAAAATTATAGAAGATTGATAATGCAATCTGCAACCAAAAGAGAAGAATCCTTATCGGAATGCAAGACAGTTATAGAAAATCTGGATTTCACATTGATGAATTATAATCAAACAGATTTTTTTCATTTTCATTATCATACGTAGTGCGTGAAGCATCAAGGCCTGTTCTGACTAAAAAAAAAAATCGTATATAACTGAAACTTTGAAATTCCTGATGGAAAAAATTAGCAATTTATTTCTTTCAAGGTCACTCAACATTACTCTGCCTTGTCGATCTTTTTCCTGTTTAGTCACCGGGAATTAACGTTCAGGTTTTATTACTTCAGAGGATGAATGAAGATAATATGTATGAGTGTAAATGAAGTGTATTCCTGTACAGTCTCAGTTCGACCATTCTTGAGATGTGCGGTTAATTGAAACCCAGCCACCTAAGAACACCAGTATCCGCGATCTGTATTCAAATCCGTAAAACTAACTGACTTTACTAGGACTTTAACGCTGGAAATCTCGACTTCCAAATCAGCTGATTTGGGAAGACGCGTTCGCCACTAGACCAACCTGGTGGGTTCTGCTTTGTCGATCTAAGTAAAGATAAGTTGAGAGATGCTCGCATTTGACTAGCGTGGAGTATAAACATACCATTCCTCCTTGCAATACAACATTGATGTTTAAAACATCTGATGATACATTAAGTTCTTTTCAGGTATCCTCGTTCCTCTTATGATCTATTGAATTGTCAAAAGCGTTAGTAATCTCATCCTGAAAGGCTTTATTTTCTGAGACTTAAAGGTCCTAAATTTCAAACTTTACAATAAAAATCGTTGTAATGAACATTCTACGAAATTTTTAAATTATATTCTTTCAGATTTTACAGTTTGAAGTATTCTTCTCAAAGTAGAAATAGCTTTTTACTTCTTTGTACAAAGTAAAGAAAGTATTGTGATTGCGAAAATGTCGGTTTTCAGATTTCAATGGAAATATCCATTTTGACCATCCTTGAATCCATTTTGACTAGTTTCGGTGTGACGTCTGTACGCACGTATGAACCTCGCGTAACTCAAAAACGATTAAGAGTAGGATGTTGAAATTTTACATTTAGGACTGTTATAACATTTTGTTTTGCACCTCTCCTTTTGACTGCAATCGACTGGACCAAAAAGTGTCCAAAAAAGCCCAAAATCAAAAGATTTTGGATTTTGGACTTCTTCTTAACTGCAGTAACAAGCCCTCATTAAAAGCTTTGCAACAATGTATGGCAAGCGGTACTTATTTTCATTGGTTCCAGAGCTATAGACAAATAAAATTTTAATTAATGAAATGTTGGAATCTTACAAGAGGAAGGCACATCGGTTCGAATCTGACTTCATCTCCTTCTTTTTAATTTTTTTTTAATTTAAATAAACTGATTTATTAATAATTATAAACCTGTGATTGTAAAAAAAATTACAATAAATAATAATAACAGTAATAAAAAAAGTATGAAAAAATATCAGAAGTTATATATGAAATAAATTTTACGCACTTTTCATTTTTAAAAAAAGTGTATATGTAATTTAATAGGCATACAAGGAAGTCATGTAGTATCCACATCACATTTTTTATTATTCAATATTTTTTTTTAAATCTTATGTTTTTTCTATTTTTTGATAAAAAACCCTCAAAGCCCTTTTAATTACAAAAATACTATTTTATGATTTTAACAGAAGTATCATTAACCATTTCCAAATTATATTTATTATAGCAATCTACGGGCTTAATAGAAATTTCATACGATGGTCATCAAAGATACATGAAATAATGTTTTTGCTAATTTTTTGATTTAATTTTAAAAAAAAAGAGAGATAAGGATTATTGTTTAATCTTATCTATAAACTTAAAAATTACAAGTAAAATGTCAAGGATAATGAGATATTCGTGGAATAAAAATGAAGATTAACTTTACAGTTGGTGGATTATAAGGCTGAAATGTAAGATCCTGAAATTTACACAGTACAGCTAACGTAGATACGGGAATTTTTGCACGTTACAAAATATATTTCCAATATCCCGAGAGATTATTGCTGGAACACTGATTTTTCTCATGTTTTTACTGATGCGAAGTATAAGTTGTTTTATTAGACTTTATCTTTTTTTTACACATTGGCTTTCTTTATAAAATCACAGTAAACAATAATACAGTACATATAACAATAAACAATTTACTACTTAATTAAAAGAAAATTGATTATTCTGATTTTAGTTTAAATACTAGTTGAAAAAATGATTCTACATCACATAAGTTTTAAATTTCATTTAATAATTAAGTTAAATTTTAATTAAAATAGAAAATTTAGATTTTTAAATATGAAAACAAAATCTTTATTCACAAAAAAAAATCATGAATTTTGGCTCCAATGATTTTTACTTCCTTGTACGAAGTAAAGGAAATATTGTGATCGCGAAAAATTTCGGTTTTCAAATTTCAACGGAAATATCCATTCTGACCATCCCTGAATCCATTTTTACGAGTTTCGGCGTGACGTCTGTACGTACGTATGTATCTCAAAAACGATTAGCCGTATAATGTTGACATTTTGAATTTAGGACTGTTGTAACATCAAGTTGTGCACCTACCCTTTAGATTGCAATCGACTGAACCAAAACAGTCCAAAAACGCCCAAAACCCGAACAAATTTGGATTTTGGACTTTTTCTTAACTGCAGTAATAAATCCTCATTGAAACCTTTTTCAGCGATATATCGTAAGTAGTACTTATTTTCATCGGCTCTACAGTTATAGCCATATGAAATTTTAATTAATGAAATATTTGGATCTTATAAGGGGAAGGCATATCGGTTTGAATCAGACTTCAATTCTTTTCTTTTTTTTTTAAATTTAAATATATAAATTTATTTATAATTATTAACCTCTGATTGAAAAAAAAAAAAAATACAATAAATAATAATTCAATAATAACAATGAAAAAAATGAAGAAATATCAGAAGTTATTAATGGAATAAAATTTTATGTACTTTTAATTTTAAAAGTATGTGTATATGTAATTTAATATACAAGTAAGTCATGTGGTGTCCACATCAGATTTTGTGAAACATATGATCATTTGTTTTTGTTTTCATTTTGTTGATGGTTACATCGTAATAATTTAAAAAAAAAACAACATAATATTAGATACATATGACATACATTTATTTAAAGAGTAATTAAGGGACTTTTACTCTACTCTAATATTTCAGGTAATATTGTTGAATTAATAATTGTATAAATATTTGATGTTAATAACTAATATTTTCGCAACTGTGTAACTATTTACTTTATTAAAGAACTGGATGATCGTATCTCACAGTCAAACGAAATATATTTACATTTACAAAAAAAATGAAATGAAATAAATTTACAAAAAAAAATGTGTATATGTAATTTAATAGGTGAGCAAAGAAGTCATGTGGTGTCCACACATAATTTTTATTAAAATATGAAAACAAATTTTTACTCACAAAAAATCTCATGAATTTTGGCTGCAATGATTTTTTTTTTTTTACTCTATAAATAAGCTTTAATGAAAAATAGCCTACCGACGGAAGCTGTTAATTTAGGCTTTAATATAGACAATAATAGGTGCGGTAAACGTCATGCTAAAATACAGTAAGTGATTTTCTTCAATGTTTCTTACGTAGACAGAAAAGTATCCACTAAAAATTATATTAGTCCCGCCAAAGAGTTTTAAGATCTACTTTAAAAAATCATAAAAACAGTTAAAATCAGATAAAAAATTTTTTTTCACTATTTTAGTAATAAACAACAGTAATGGATTAAAATATTTCAGCCCGTAAGTGTTTGGTGGTTGCTTTTAATTTATTATAATTTTTACTTAACTAGAAAACATGTTTGAAAGTGATAAATAATAGATCGTAAAGTGGAAAGAAAATTGGAGTGAAATGTGACAGCGGTTAAATAACAAAGAGTAATTTTAATAGTAAAATCAACATCGCAATTATACACTAATTTTCATAAGTAAACTGCATGAATATTTAAGGAAAGAAATTATAATTAAAATCGCATTATAAAAATAAATGGAAATATACATTAGGAAAAGTTATATATGTAACCGATTTACTCTTTAATGTTTTTCTTTAAAAGTAAAATTATAAAAAGTTTTTTTTTATAAAACAAAAAAAATAAATACAATAAGCGGAGTTAAAAAAGTAATGGAAAGAACGTGTTAAATAAAGCTGAAAAATATAAATAACAAATGTCATTATTAAAAAAGAAAAAAAAGAAATTTTATGATACGGAACGGAAATACATTTAGAATGTTTCTTTTTTAATAATTATTTTTTTGATCGTAGAAGAAAGAATGTTATTTGTATCAAGTAGTATATATTCCTCTTTACAGTTTCCTGTAAATGCGTTTCATTTACCTATATTCCATTACCCATCCACCGATGTACATGGATTCATACGCGTATATAAATTTAATCTAAACACCTACCTGCATTGCGAAGTTTATAAACGCAGTATATAACGAAAAAGCTTTTTGACAACAAATCAATAGCAATTGTAACGTGATAAAATTATTGCAAAATCAGATAAGAGCAGAATAAAATAAATATCTTATTCAAATAATATTATTTTTACAATTAAAAAGGAAAAAATAGAATTATATCTTTAAAAAAAATCTGACTTTTAAAATAATATTAATACATTTTTCTAGATATATAAACGCACTAAGTACTTTTTCGCTTTTACATAACCTCATATAAAAGAGAATGTCCTGACTGATTCACTGCCTCATAATTAACGTACAACCAAAACTATTATAGGTAGAGACTTGAAATTTTCAGGGTACCTTCGTATCTTTAAATAGGCGTGTACTAAGAAAGGATACTGCGAAATTTTGATTTTAAGGAGTTCAAATCGATAAATAACTAAATTTCGTGTTAACAGTGCTATCTGTTGGACGTAAAAACAAATGTCTCCGATATGTGTGCCCGTTATAGACTAAAAAACTACTGCACCGATTTAGGCGCGGGGAACAAGGAAGAAAAGAAAAATCGGAAACGGGAAATAGGGAAAAATCGAAAAAGTTAAAGGGGAACAGAGCAAGAAGGGAACAAGGGGAAAATGGAAAAAAGAGGAAAACGGGGAAAAGTAAATGGGGAAAGAGGAAGGGGAGAGGGAAGTAAAGGAAAGATAAACGGGAAGGGAAAGCGAAGCGAGCCATGACCTTCTGATCGTAACGGGAAGCGCAAGTAACTATGGAGTACGGGCCAAGCCGGGATGGGGATGCTAGATTTGGGATTGTAATAATTTTTTTGTTTATCTTTATTATATTCTTATATTGAACTATTTTAATTAGTTCATAAAATGAATTGATGCAACAAATATTGTGCAATTTTCTTAACTTCCTTTTTTGTTTTCCTTTATTTAAGTTTTGGACAACAATTCATTGTTATCGTATACTCCTTTAGTATTTGTCATAAAAATTTTTATTTACCGTTTTATCAGGATTTAATGAAAATCTAAATATAATATTGTCGATTAAATATTTTATATTTATAAAATAAATAACTGCTATAAAAAAAGCATTGCGAGTGAAGCTACATCTATATTGTGGGTGAAGTCGCGACGGGGTACGCTAGTACGAATATATTAACGTTATGTTCGATATACTATTTTATTAAACTAACCGAATCGCTTCCTAATTATTCAATTATTATGAATTAAATTTGTTTAATTTGTCGTTTAAAAAATATTTCGTACCGTAAGCCATTAGTTATTAATCTAAATTAAATAAACACGAAAGATTAAACAGAAAAGTATTAAAATTACAAATTCACTGAAGTACAATAAATAAATGAAAAAACAAATGTAGTTATTTGAGCATCCGGATGCTGATCGTTGTATAATTTCGTAAATTAAATAACAAACATCGCATTATAAATAAGATATTTTCAAGAAAAATAGATAAGCATAGTGTTAATTAATAAATATGCAGAGAACCATTAAGTGACTTTTCAGTAATTAAAAAAAAAAGAATGTGAAATTTAGCAAATGCTCCTACCTTAAAACGGATCTATTTTTTGGTAAGAGATAACGATATACCCAAACCCCCATAGGGGAGAAACTCAAAAATTTTTAATGTAAATATGTAGTAAATGTAACACATAATGTTAAAGAGCAATGAAAAACAAAACCTTTGATGTAAAAACTTTAGGCTACAACTCTTAAATAAATCATGGCCATTTATTATAGATTCAAAGGTAGTTTCAAAAGTGGCCAACTGTACACCCCAAAATAGTGCTCTCATACGAAAAAAATGGATTGTTTTAAGATCGGTGCATTCACTAAATTTTTTCTATATTTTTTAAATGTTTCCCTGTTGATCAGTTATTTACTATAGATAACTTTTGAAACTGGTTGTGGAAAAAAATAAACGGCCGCCAATTTGGTTAGGGTTTGTAACTCGATATATTTTATGTAATGATATTTATTTATCAATCCCCTTTAAACATATATCATAACCTTATCCTTTCTATTTAAATTGTTAAGTTTCTTTTCATGAAGTCTCCCTGAAGGGTTTGGGGGTGTATCGTTTTATACCGAAAAATGCATCGCTTTCAGGTAGGAGGATTTGCTAAATTTCATTTTGGTATATTTAACTAACTGTTCTGTTCAGTTATATGAAAACTTATTAGCCAACAAATAGCGTTGTCATTTTTATTGAAAAAACCGTCAACTGAACCATAATGAAAGGGCCTTACTTAGTCCTTATACAATATTGTATCGTTTGGTTGTAAAGGCAGAACAGTCATAGTGGGGAGAAACGAAACCTCCCTTAATAGTAAGGTTCATAATCAGTTAATAAAATATTCAAATACTTTGTCATACGTAACATTTTGACATAAAATAACATGCAAAAATTGAAATATTTCTGCATTCATCCTTTTTTCACTTCGATTAAATTAATATAACAGTATGAAGAACGTTTATTATATTTTGTGATATTAGGAGTATTTAATAATTAAAGATTAATATAGTTTGTAAAGCTTCAAACCCGTATTTACATTTAAATTAAAACAGCAATCATCGCTCTGCGGTAGCTGTTCAACATGATTGTGCAATATCCACTAGAGTTTCTCATATATTAAGGCTGATTTACATGTATACGAAAAATAGATTTTAATTTGTGATTGTCAGAGATTTTTGAATTTTAGACAAGTATATATTTAAAAAATTTCCTTTCGAGACGTCGGAAGGTAGAGATAGATTTCGCCGGGGAAAAATAGGGGTAGGTGAACTCGGAATGTACGAGCTCGGCTCGTATCAAACATTACTTTTGGCAATAAAATATTGTACTTTATATTGTACTGTAAAATATAGTACTAAGTCACGGAAGTTTAAATGCGTTCACTTCAAATTCATTCAATACAAAAATGGTTTCATACGTTTCACATGTTTAGCATATGGAAAGCCGTTTCTACTTACAATTCCAACAACATTTTGATCATCCCTTGCCGTAAGGGTTGGTCATACCAAAAATCGTTTCAGACAAAATTTTTTGGTAATATTTAGATATTTTTACACGGATTTGAATACTAGATCGTGGATACCGGTGTTCTTTGGTGGTTTGGTTTCAGTCAACCACACATCTCAGGAATGGTCGAACTGAGACTGTACAAGGCTACACTTTATTTACACTCATACGTATCATCCTCATTCATGCGCTGAAGTATTATTATCCGAAAGGTAATTACCGGAGTCTAAACAGCAAAAAGAAAGTTAAGGTAGTATTTAGAGGACTAACGACCACTTAAAACGGATTCGATCCTGTGCCTATTAAGGAAGCTATGGCCTCCACCCCCTGGCTATTATCAAAAAAAAAAAAAAAAATAGCAGGAACTTTAAACGAATTTGATATTTTACTAAATAAGAAAATTATAGCGATATTTTTTTTACTGTTTTTTTTTTTTTGGTCATCCCTTGTCGTAAGGGTTGATCATATAAAAAATTGTTGAAGACAAATTTTTTAGGTAATGTTTACAGGACTAACGACTACTTTAAACCGATTCGGTACTGTGCCTATTAAGGGAGGTATGAACTTTTTTGTCTTCAAAACCCCATTTCTTCCAACCCGTAGTCAATGATTGGTGATATCAAAAAACTTTACCCACATAAGTTTTATGCCCTTATCCAAAGAATAGTAGGAACTTTAAATGTATTCGATATTTTACTTAATAAAAAATTTATAGCGATATTTTGTTTTTTTTTTCAAAAAAGCCTCCGCATTTCCACCCCCGTGCTCCGATTTTTCCCATTAACAAACGCGGCCGAGATTTTGCATCGTTATATTCTACGTATCAATTTGAAAGTGACTAGAGCAAAATTACGGCAGTTATCGTGTCAACAAGAAAGTGAAATATATATAAATATATATATAAAATTTCATACTGACAGTGGTTTTGGGGTCTGGGGGATGTGAAACGCGAAGATATATCGCAATTTTACGGAAGACGAATCATGTTACCCTTTACATGTTACAGGTAACTTTCTTATGGAAGCTACCTAAGATGCACCAGCTCAAAGAAGAATGGTTATTTTTTTCAATTCAATTTAAATCTAATTTATCTTTTAACTTTTAAATTTAATTAAATTATGAAAATTTAAATTTTATAAAAATATATCTAATAAATACTGTATATTTTAAACTTTACAACTGGATAAATTAAAAAAACAAAACATTGAAAAATAATAATTATAATAAATTTTCTTAATTTTATAGGATTTATTAATAAATACTTAATGGTAATATTTAGCAGATTGCAGGTTGTTTGAAAAAGGCTTAAAACTATTGCCTTTCTCATCACTAAATTCTAAATATATAAAAGAATATTCGTAGACATATACCTTATTCATATCGCTGTTTGAAGAAGTAATAGGCAAGTTTAATGAAGAAATTGGTCGTACGCAAGAAATACACAAAAGAAAAGAAAAACTTTAGGCCATGTGGTTAGAGGAAGTGGAATGTTGACAACTTCATCGGAAGAGTTAGTGGAAGCAAAAAGAAAAGTGAAAAAGAAGAAGGATGAAATTAATAGATGAGGTGAAGATTTGTAATTACAAGGGAATGTATGAGATGACTCGGGACAAAAATGGATTGAGACAGCGGTGGCGCAAGAGACCTGCCGCCAGGCAGAACACCAGATTTCCAAATTTACAGAACTACAAATTTGAAATAAATATTTCTTTTAAAAAACTTAAAAACATTTTCTATTGATGAAAATAATTAAGAAAGTTCATATAAACAAAGGTTCAGAAACACTTCGTTAGCGACTGTCGGCTGGTGAAAGATTTTGCCCTGATTTCTGCATATTCGGTATATTAAGCCAGACTATAATTCTTGGGATCCTAAACAGGAATAAATTTAGTGATGTTATATGAGATCTTTCCTGAAAAATTAAAAAAAAGGGGCCCCGAAACTGTATTTTCAGTAGTTTAAGAAAAACCTTGGGTGAAAGACAAAAGGTTTGGGTCGAAAAACACACTATTTTGTATTTAGTTTAAAATAGGTTTGTTAAATGGATATTAAACACAAAAACTATAATCAAAACTTGCACAGAATTTGATTCTGAGTAATATTACATGAATTATGTACACAAAAATTTAATACACAATAGGATTTTCAGTTTATTAAAAATAAAACTTAACAAAAAGTAGTAGGTTTTAACTAGGTAGTATTAAAAAACAAAAAAATGAATATTTTACAAATATAACAAATAGAGACATAAATAATAAAACTAATTTTCAAAAAATTAAATAAACTGTTGAAAATGTCCTCCGGGTGGCTTTGCATATTTTAACGAGGATTTTTTTTCCACCCTACCCCCCCGGCCGGATCCACACCAAAGCAAAGCATAGTCGAGGGGGTTGTCTACTCAAACGGGCCTCCCCGTCCGCCGGCCATAAGTGTAGTCCGTCAGGTCAGCCCGCCGGTTAGATCTTTTCATTGCCTTCCTCTAACCCCTAGGGCTGGGTATCCAAGCCCGACTATGTCGTTCTTGGACCCCACTCCAGAAACCGGGACTCGGTCTTGACGCCAATGCTTCTAGTGAGAGCACCATGTGCAGGGCACTCACATCGGGTCTCGGTCTTTTTCGGGAAGGGATGAGAGAGTTCCAGTGCCTCATCACTGCCGCTCATCTTTGCAAGCACAGACAAACGGTAGCTCCGCAGAGGGTTGTCCCTCAACCCCTCGCCACCCTATCCGCCCTGGCTTTGTCCTGGAGTATCCGTGTCACAAAGTCAGTTACTACACGAAACCTCTCTGCCCCTGATAACATACAGTCTGTGACTGTGTCAACTGTAAGGGGCGCAGTCACCAACTCACAGCAGCGACATTCAGCAACCCACGTCCGGCAGTCGTACACGACGTGTTCTGGTGTATCGAGCTCTCCGCAAGAAAGGCAAAACGGGTCAGCTCTCTTCCTGATATGTAAGTACACCCGAAACACGCCATGGCCAGATAAAAATTGGGTCAACCAGTAGGTGACTTCACTAAAGCTGCGGTTGACCCAAGGCTCAACTTGCCGGATCAGACTACGTGTCCATCGCCCCGTGGAGAACAGGTCCCAGTTGACCTGCCGTTCTCGGAACAACCACCTGTGAATATCTCTCCTGCCAGATCCTCCAATAATCCCAATCCTCATCCCGGCTAGTTGCTTAAATGGAGGGATTCCCTCAAAGCCTAACAATCCCTCAGTCGAAACTGAAGGGTACGCTGAAACGATGCGAAGGGCAACCCACCTCTGCAAACCCTCCAGTAACCTCCGATTTCGATCACACCTGAGCTTTCGACCAAACAATGGCCCCATACAGCAGAACAGAATTGATTGATCACATGGCCGTACAACATCCTTTTCGATGATCGGGGGCCGGCCACGTTGCCTAAGAGCCTATTCAGTGACCGCACCATTGCTTCTACACAATCAGATATCTTATTTCAACGAGGATTGTTTTTTATTAGCCGTACTGTATTGAAAATTTTAATAACTAACACTTCTTTTGTATTACATTTTTGTTCATATACTAATGATTTCAAGTGGCCTTACAGATAGTATAGTTCAGAGGTTTTAAGTCAGGCAACCTAAACGTGTCGGGTAGCTAGTTATACTGGTTTTTTATGCTTTCTCATCATCGTGTGTTGTCTTTAAGTGCAAACTGTGTAGTCGTGGTGTAATCGTGCCGGATTCCCATGTGTCTTTATTTTGTGTTGGTTTTATGATGTAATATTATGCTTCTGCGTATTCATTTTATAGTACTTATTCATTTTATAGTAAAAAATAATTAAAACGTATGATGTATAATTCGGATGCTACAGTAATTCGTGTTGCGGTGGTGCTATTGTGCGTATTCCTGCGTGTTTGTATTGTGCATTGTATCGTATCGTGTCGTGGGTCGGGTGTTCGTACCGTGTATCGTATCGTACGTGTTCGTTTTAACGTACTACGATAAAAAACAAATTACATATATATATATATATATATATGTATATGTGATGTATACTTTGGGTGGCTGCTACAATAATTTGTTTTGTGGTGGTACTATTGTGTTAGATTGTAATGGATATATATGTGTGTTGGATTTCATCAAATAAATGTTTTTACTTCTCGTTCTTCATTAAGGGGTTCTTCATTCATGAAAGGGGGAAAAGTGTGGAGCATAACATTGTTCAGTATATGAAAATTGTATTAAACAATTATTTGCCATTGTGTGGCCGAAAATTACTCGGGGGTTACCGTTTTTGCAGTGGTGGGAACCTCTTACAGGGTGGGGACTGAGTTACCTGCTAAAATCGCAAAAAAAAAATGTCAGGCAACCTTTGGGGACCATTTGATAGTTCTGCCATATTCAAATCACTTTTTTTTAAAAAGTCGCTTTGAAGTATTGTCTAACTGCAACAGAAACGTGTAGAGATGCACAGCGAGATGGAAAACCACCTGCTTTTTTGTTATTAGATGAACATTTTTCAACAGTACTGGGAAATTATACTGCAAAAAATTTAAGTATGAAGCACCCAAAACTTCTCATTGAAAATAAATGGTCCTAATATTTTTTTCAAAAATAAAAATTAAAAACTTGTAATGCCAGAGACATTGTCATATACTAATATTTTGATTTATTCACTAAATCACATTATTTTTGTTCGGAAAACCAAAATTTACAAAGGGTTGTGCTATTTTGTGAGGAATTTTAATAACTTATTTAAGCTCTCCATTATGGAGGTATCGGAGATTTAGTATAAAATTCTACTATTCTATATTTTCGTAGTAAGATAAATAATGTAAGTTTTTTTATCACCTCTTGAAGTACAAATGTAAAAATAAGGTATTGTTTGAATATTCTAAAGAATTTTTAATGTTTTTTTGCATTAATTATAAATCTAATGTAACATTTAATTAACTTCATTTGTTCTTATTTATGTGGCAACCTATTTATTAACAAGGCCGTCTAGAGGGCCTTTTCCTTTAGACTAAAAATTAATTTTCCACAGTTACCAACACCTGACAAAATAAAAAGTATGTATTATAAAAAACAACGTTTATACAAATTTTCTACAACTTATGTAAGAAATAATTTTTTACAAGTTTTCCACAAATGCCCTTTAAAACTCCTTTAAATCGTTTAAAAACTGGAACAGTTTTGTGATTTATTTAGAACATTTATTAATTTTTCAGAATGAATAAAATAAATATTTAACACACCTTTGTAGAAAAAATTAATTTAGGAGTGTACTCTCCCATTTAAGAGAGTACACTTTTCTTTTTAATAAAAATATTTTTT
The DNA here is from genome assembly GCF_047948215.1 of Lycorma delicatula. Classification (NCBI taxonomy): domain Eukaryota; kingdom Metazoa; phylum Arthropoda; class Insecta; order Hemiptera; family Fulgoridae; genus Lycorma; species Lycorma delicatula. The sequence goes on along the minus strand of NC_134456.1, from coordinate 207,857,899 downwards.
TTTGTCGTTGTCCTTTATACATTTAAGACATATTTCAACAATAAATTTTAACGAAAACAAAAACAAAATTTGAAAAATATTTCGAAGAACTTTTTTATGAGAGTTTTACTCCCTCTTTGAAAAAATATCTGTACAATATACTTATGAAAATGCTTAGTAACGTATAAAAATTATAACTTGGGTATACATTTTTATCTATTGTTTTTTTTTTTAATTTAGGCGTTGGGATGCACTGTATTAAAAGATTTGCAGAAAAAAAACAAATTAACTTTGAAATGATTTTTATATTAAAAAAAAATACTACTGGAAAAAAATGCCAGGTAATTTATATAGGTCAGTAAATAAAGATAAATTTTATCTTTATCGATATTCTTTAAAATATTAAAAATTATTTTTTTTATATGTCAATGGATATTTAAAATTAAAACTCGAACAGTTATTCTAAAACGAACAGATACGTCTGTAGAAAAACACTTTTACAAATACGATTCAGCGACAGTCGCATCTAAGAAAATTTATCTTTACTCAAACGTAGTAACTCTCATATTCATTTTACGGAAGAATGACTTTAATTTCACTGATTTGATTAATATTTATCAGGTGTCTGAAAACCCGTAGAGTAGAAATATATATATATATATATATATATATATATACTAAATAAAACACCGAGTATAGAATATTGAGATAAGAAACAGAGGAATAATATGAATCTTAAAGATATTATCTCCAATAAAGTTCTATATATATATATATTCACATTTTTTTAATAAAAAATCAGTAAAAATTAATTAAAAAATATATTATGAAAGTAAAACGTTATACGCTTATATAGAATAATGTAAAAAATGTACTAATATGAAGGCTGTGATAAAAGTTAATTAAAGAATATTTCGTATAAATTATAAGAAATAATTTCCTTTACTGATATGAAGCAGTGTAACACATTCTTAAAACAGACATTTTTTTTTTATTATAGTGACACAGCAACTTTACAATCTTTTCAGCAAGATAACTGAACAACAAATATATAAGATGTATTTGAACTAATTTTAAATAGTCACAGACCCAGTGGCTGGTGACTTAACGATAACAACGAAATAAAAGAAATGAAATAGAAGAGCATTCCGTACCGCCAGACCATAAATTCATCTACTAATTGAAACGATAAGGAAAACCGAAATTATTGTTCCTTAGCAACCTTGAAAAATCATGATCGTGTTATCCACTAAATTGACCGCCAAATAATTTGGGTGCCTGTCCAAACAATTTTGATATCGTCGGCTGACCAGAGAGATTTCCTGCCGAACGGTTTGCAACATAAGATTATATATATATATATATATATATATATATAAGCCTTATATGTATATAAAGCTATTGCTTATGAACCAGGGTATGTTTAGTATTTTCCGCAGTATTTTTTCTTGTAGCGTTCAAGTATGTCAATACTGGAATTGTATGCTGTACCCCACAATTCAATCACGTAAGTTCAAACAGGCTTCAAAACTGATTTATAAATTAATATATACTTTCTATTGAAAGCCTACATCCTAACAGCGAATACATATGTTTAAACTTGAGATTCAACTGTTTTCGCATAAATTTGATATGTTTTGCCCAGGTAAGTCATCGGTCAAGATGAAACCCCCAATATTTATAATCTTGAGATCTCGGAATCGGAACATTGAAGATAAAAACAGGAGGACAGGGTTGTTTATGAAGGTTGAACCTGACGTGCTTTGATTTTGTTTCGTTTATTTTTATTTTCCAACATGTAAGCCACGATTCGAGGAGGATGATATAATCTTGAACAAAACGATACGCAGTAGCCTGATTTTCGTGAACAGCAAGAATTGCAGTATCATCAGCAAACGTTGCAACTGTGGTATCTGCCGTAATTGGCAAGTCAGCCGTAAATAGAACATACAAGAAGGGTCCGAGAACGCTTCCTTGAGGTACCCCTGATTGAATAAGGAACAAATCCGTCAAAACCTCTCCATGTTTAACCCGCAAACACCTGTATTCTAGGTAAGATTTTAGCACTATGTAGAAAACATGCGGTAAAACCTATTTCAGTGTATAGAGAAACCATACTGCCAAACCTTGTCAAAAGACTGATTGATATCGAGGAAAACCGCTAAACAGTACAAAACAGAAACAGATACATAAATTTGTAATTTTTTCCTATTATACTATTTATTCCAAACATTATTCTTAGCTACATTTTAAGCATTTGAAGAGTTACTTTCTCAAAAATTAATTATCTGTATTATACACATATTTTGATGAACAGAATCAAGGTATCTTTTACTATGATAAATAACATTTTAAGATTTGTCAGACTCATATACAACAGTATATTCGGCTTAGTAAAGAAGTCAAAGAGAAATATCAGGTAAATTTTACAATTTTCGTAGTAATGCTTGGTATGATACTATTGTTATTCTTGATAATAATTATTCAATTTGTGCTAGTGGCTTATAGTTCATGTTAGGTAGTCTGCAATCTTGTAGCACAATACACATATATATTTATACACATATGTGTTGTGATAATATTGTTCTGATAAAGTTTAAAAAGAACGAAAAAAGAAAAAGAGTAAAAAAAAAATATAATAATTTTAATTTGCCAATAACTGGATTCTGCGTCATCCCATATCGCACTGTTGTACAGTAGTTATCGACTTCAAAGGCATTTCAGTACATCCACATTCACCTGATTCACCTAATCTCACTTCGTGTGAATTTTTCTATTTCTGAATACCAAATTGGTGAGACTAAAACAAAAGAAGATATCCAAAGGATTGTAACAAGGATCTTAAACAGAATTTCAAAAGAAGAGTTCAGATATGCTACCACTAAGGACACAATCGTTGACGTAAGTGTACGCATACAGAAGCAAACTACTTTGCAAGAGATTACATTACTTTATATTACTTCCGATCTCGTATGAATGAGAATATGACTTATAGTAACACACTGCATTAATCTTAATAATTGAATCGTTTAGAATTGAAACATCACATGTCCACTTTTGCTCCTTTTTCATTTTATGATAAATATTGGGAGAGTGGAAGCACTTCTATTTACTGAAAAAATATTGCATGTCCCGATGCAATCTATAGGTAGTTATGGAGAATAAGTAATTTTGTTTAGAACTAAAACAGCATACACGTGCTGGAATTGTATTGTTACAAATCTAAACATACGATAGTCAGCTAATTAGTGAATAGTATTTGAATGATCATTTTTCTAGATTAATTAAGAATTTTTCTGCTGTTTTTGTGATAAAGCTTTTCGCAGATTGTTTTTTAAGTTGATATTAAAATTTTAAGAAAATGGGTGACAGTGATAGAAGTGAGGTAAGTCAAAATAATGAATCTAAAAAACGGAAGCGTGGAGTTGCAAACAAGAGTTCATTGAAAGAAAATATAAGAAAAAAGGAAAAATGGGAAGACAACGAGTACATTAATCAAAAAGAAAAAACACTTTTAGCAAAGAAACAAAAAGAATCATGCAAATGTAAAAGAAATTGTTTAAATTCATTTACAGAACGAGAGGAAACGGTTGTTTAAAAATTAAATAGCAAAAATGAACAAGTTTATACTTGCAAGCATTAATAAATAATACTACAAAAAATTTTCAAACCTTTTAAATACTTTTTTTATATTTTTTTACTCATACTTTAATCAGATTATTATCATATATTGTATATTAATTAATTAATTAGTAGGTTAATTTTGATTTCACAATTTTCGACAAACATTTTTATTAGTCTTTATAAAAGATTTCTCATTTGATTTTCCAAACGAGTATCGGATTTTTCATCGCAACCGCAAAAAACCCGCATAGCCGTTTTGCAGATTTTTCAATTTTTTACACCCGCACCCTTAATTTACCCCAGTACCGGGGGATTTTTGCAAAAGTAATGGTGGAATATTATATTGTAACTGTGCAAAATTTCATCAATTGGCAATATCAGTATATTAAGTTAAAGATGCAAGATTTAAGGATATAAAAAAAAATATTGTGAGTTAAAGAAAAGCAAGCGCAAAATCATAATATTTCAAGAAAATGATCTAGATTGGTATACCAATTATTAGTATTAACATTTTCTATAAATTTCAGCTTAATAATTTTTTTTTATATCCACTATATTAGAAAGCTCTAATAAAGATACGACGAAAGTTTCATTGCATTTAATCTCAGCGTTTGGATATTACATTAAAATATTTTGCTAACATTTCGAAATAGATAAGATCGATTATAATAAAACTCATCGATGCATAAAATTATAGCGGCTTTGAAGAGAATAGTGATGACATTTTTACATCAACTATCATTTTGATTGAAATCCAAATTACCACCTATACAAGCTCAAAATTAAATTAATGTTAATGATCTGTAAATTTGAATAAAATAAATAATAGAATATCACAACATTAATAGCGTAAATATGATTAGAAAATAAAAAACTGTTATCAGTTATTTAATTATTTAAATAGATATAGCTATCAATTTATTTTAATTTAGTGGGGAATGTATCGTAAAATTTTGTAACGATCTCCTTCTTTGCACTTACTGATATTCCATTCTGTGTCAACTATTCTGGATGCTGCTCCCATTGAGCCAGGAACTGGCTCAACTGGCTCCCATTGAGAAAACCCATTGAGAAAAAAAAGAAAACCCTGTACTGGGTTTCGTCTTGACAGATAAATAAAAATCTTATTATTTTCTGATCAAATGTTTAGTAAATATACAATATAATATCAGAAAATTGTAAAATTGTCTATATTTTTTGAAAAATCATGAAATTTTAATATTTAAATTCAAATAATTACCGTTGAAAAATGTATATATGTATAATATTTTATGAATAGTTTAATCTAAATAAGTAAGACCAATATTTTGCACAATTTTAAAGGTGAATTTGATAAAAATGTTTCGTAATATTTTGAAAAAAAATTAATATATTTACTATTTTATTTTTATGCTTGTTGTAGGTAGGTGGTGAAATGTCAAACAAAAAAAAAAAAATATCTAACGTACATAAACGAAACAATTTTTCTTTGTTTTCTTTACTCATTTTACTGTGAATTGCCTGAAAAATATTAAACAAAAAAATCTAAAAAATTGTCGATTGTGTACTTTTGATTAAACTCTGAATTAAAAAGAAATTATCTCAATCCATCAACTGTTAGTCATTAAATAATTATTTTTCCATATCAAGTATGAAAAAATCTTTTTGCCTGAACATTAGTGGATGTGGGTTTCACAACTCGCCACCAGTTTCCGCTACATCCTTACGTTCATCTGTGAGCATTGTGCCTAATGCTTAATAAATAACTTCAAAAACAAGAATAATATAATGAAAATAACACACCTTATCAATTATCTGCGAATTTATAATAAAGTATTAGATTACAAGGTTAACGATATATTTATTTAGAAACAAATTTTTTATCTTAAAAAATATACAATTTTATGAAACTAAACAATTGTATGATTTTTCACGTTTCTTTTACAATATAATGTCTACATGACCGTTCATTATGACGATAAGTTCTCCCTTATTTCAACAAATATTACTTGACTTTTACGTGCAAGCAATAATTTATGGCCTTCTAGCAATCATTATTGCTACCCGTACACGCCGTCTACTCAACAGGTCTGACACGTTTTGCTGGAACGCAACAAAACGCACAGACACGCGGCCTACACTAAATCTTTCCAAACGTATAAGCAGGGACAGCAGTATTTATAACAAAAAATCATTTATAAACTGGAGCGAGCACCATGCATCATAAAACAAATGAAAAACGGGTCCCTATGAACGATGAAAAATTTAAACATGACAACTGATTGAGATGATGCAAAAGATATAGTTTAAAAAGATAGGATTAAAATCTGAAACTAATCGAAACCGACAAAAAAGGAATACCTATCTTTTTCCGAATAAAAAACTATATAAATTCATGGTTATCAAACGTGAAATCAGATATTTTAATTCACTCATCAAATTATTGAATTTCAAACGATCTGATGATAAACAATGTTGAACAAATACTACTGATATCACTCATCAAAAACATTTCCAATGTAAAAAAACTGATATGGACATCACACGGCTTCCTTGTAAGCCTATTAAATTATATATACACGTTTTTTTTTAAATGAAACGTATATAAAATTTTATTTCATTAACAACTTCTGATATTTTTTCATTTTTTTATTTTTATTGATATTGAATTGTTATCTATCGTAATTTTTTTTTTACAATCAGAGGTAAATAATAATTATTGATAAATCAATATATTTAAGTTTAAAAAAAAGTTAAAAAAGGAAATGAAGCTAATTCGAACCGATGTGTCTCAACTTTGTAAGATCCAAATATTTCATTAATTAAAATTTCATTTGGCTATAACTCTGGAACCAATGAAAATAAGTACTATTTATGATATATCGTTGAAAAGCTCTCAATGATGGCTTATAACCGCACTTAAGAAAAAGTCCAAAATCCAAATTTGTTCAGTCCACCGGGTTGGTCTAGTGGCGAACGCGCCTTCCCAAAACGGCTGATTTGGAAGTCGAGAGTTTCAGCGTTCAAGTCCTAGTAAAGTCAGTTATTTTTACACAGATTTGAAAACTAGATCGTGGATACCGGTGTTCTTTGGTGGTTGGGTTTCAATTAACCACACATCTCAGGAATGGTCGAACTGAGAATGTACAAGACTGTACACTCACACATATCATCCTCATTCATCCTCTGAAGAATTATCTAAACGGTAGTTACCGGAGGCTAAACAGGAAAAAAAGTACCACTTATTGATATATTGTTGAAAAGCTCTCAATGAGGACTTTTTATTGCAGTTAAAAAAAATTAAAAATTCAATTTTTTATTAATTTTGGGCTTTTTTGGACACTTTTAGTTCATTCGATTGCAATCATAAGGGAAGGTGTACACAACTAGATATTACAACAGTCCTAAGTCCAAAATTTCAACATCTTACAAGTAATCGTTTTTTAGTTATGCGAGATACACAGGTACGTACATACATACAGATGTCATGCCGAAACTAGTCAAAATTGATTCAGGAATGGTCAAAATGTATATTTCTATTGAAATCTGAAAACCAAAATTTTTCACGATCACTATATTTCCTTTACTTCGAACAAGGAAATAAAACGGAGGATGCCAGACTTAGTATCTTTTACTAAATTTCACTGCGATAAAAAGTCATGATATCATCGCAGTATATCGGTAATTTAGTCCAAACCAAAATGTGTCGCTAAACTTTTAGGACTCATATATTTAATACTGAACACTAGTGAGATAGTTGTTGATATAGGGCAGTCTGAAAAATGTATTGCAATGCTCTCGTACTCGAAACAACTGGCGACGAAAAATGTTATACGGTATAATGAAGAATTTCGTTTCAATTTTATGATTGTTAAATCGTTTATAATTGCCGCATGATCATGAGGCAATAGGAATCCATCAAAAAATGTTCAATAGTGAAATCATATATAATGAAAATAAAAAACACGTACTTATGATTTATACCACCTGAACCTGTCATTATTTTATTATATTATTTCAAAAACAAATTCATATTAATTACTAGAAATTATTTTTTCATGTTTATTCATTTTTACTGTAGTAGATTCTTAAGTTCCTTTTCTAAGAGGTTAAATACTAATTTTTTGTACTTAAAATGCTCAATTAGTGAAAAATTACCAGATATAGTAACTAGATGGATGGTGTAAGAAATTCTCATAAAAAGGTAATGTCTGTCATTCCGTTGCAGAACCTTCATTTGCCACAAGTTACCATCAAGTACGACTAGGTCGAGGCACTCTAATGAGACATGAAGGACCCTCGAGGTATGAGGGGTGGTGACACAAAGATCGGTGGGGGGGGGTATGCATGGGGGCATACTCGGACCCCGACTAGAATTAGGGAAGGGTAGATCTCCTGGGGAGGGGTATTGCGGCATCCAGAAACGAAGATCGTAATGCTTCAATGAACCAGGAAATACCTTGAACATCGCCGAGTCACATTAGGTCAACCGAGGCAACGTCTTTTAGGTGGTTACCGGTTGACCTGGTGTGGTTAAAGATTGAAAAAAAAAAAGATTTCGAACATAAATTAGCATAATATCAACGTTACGTAACCGATCTACGATTAAAAAAACAATACAGTCTCAGTTAAATCAGTAATGCTGATGAAGTCGCTGAGTTCTTTGATATGCCACCAAATTACATCGTAAATAAGGAGTGACAAAAACAACCGGATACAAGAAAGTAAGAGTTACTGTTACGTTCATTGCTACTGCCGACGGAAACATATTATCGCCGTATGTATTTCTGAACAATAAAAATATGCCAAAAGAAAGGTTCTGTGATAATATAATTGTTCGAGCTCAACGGAACACATCTGGATGACCAGGGATCTAATGCAAGATCGATTAGGGTGTGTACGGGAACGAAAACCGGGTGGTCTTCTGAAATGAAACAGTTTGTTAGTGTCGGAAGCTTTTTGTGCGGTCGGTCATTCGTTTGACATCATTAAAATAAAACTGACAAATGGAAAATGCGATTTAATTGTAATTCCTGGAGTTATACAACCACTGGATGTGGGTGTTAATAAATCTTTTAAAGATCGTATTAATGGGCAATACAGTGGGTGGTTGAATGAAAATGATCATCCCCTTACACCGAGCGAAGAAATTAAATGAGCAGCTATGATTGTAGAATGGATTTCGAAAGCTTGGAATGATTTACCATTAGAAATAAATAAAAAGTCATTTTTAAAGTGCTGCTGTCGAATGCATCGGATAGTTCTGAAAAAGATGTACTTCGGAATCGCACTAACGGAAATGAATCCGAATCAACATCCGACTCAGAAGAAACTGACGACGACGACTTGACAACAGCAAAAAAAGCAAACGAGACGTACTATTTAGTCCCGAAAAATTATTGTGATTTGGGGTAAAATACCGTAATTATAAAGCTAAATACGTAAGTAGCTAACAACATTACATTTTAGGTACTACAATACAAAATATATTGTTAAGCACTTTCGATTTAGGTATTTTACTGCATATTTGGATTATTCAATAAAATGTTGTAAGTAGCTACTATTTAACTTTTAGATTTCATAAGAAAGCTGCCTATTGTAGCGGGTACCACGAATCGATTTTTGGAAAATTTCGACATATCTTCGCGTTTCACATCCCCCAGACCCAAAAACCACAGTCAGCTCAAAAGTATATATATATATTTCACTTTCTTGTGAACACGATAACTGCTGTAATTTTGCTCCAATCACTTTCAAATTTTTTCCTAAATATAAATCGTCTCAAAATCTCGGTCGAGTTCATTAACGGCCAAAATCGGACCATGCGAGTGGAAATGGGGGACCATTTTCGATAAAACAAAATATCACTGTAATTAAGTAAAATATCGAATTCGTTTAAAGTTCCAACTATTCTTTGGAAGTGCTTAAAACTTATGTAAGTAAAGTTTTTTGATATCAGGTTTTTTGATAGGCGCAGGAGGTGGAAAAATGGGGTTTTGAAGACAAAAAAAAACCTCCCTTAATAGGCACAGTATCGAATCGATTTAAAGTGGTCGTTAGTCCTCTAAACATTACCTAAAACGTTTGTCGTAAACAGTTACAGGTGTGACTAACCCTTACGGCAAGGGATGATCAAACTGTTGCTAGAATTGTAAGAAGATGGAGCTTGTCGCATGTTAAACATGTAAATTTTTTTTTTCATACGCAAGAAAAATAGTCGTACTGAGTAAATTTGAAGTTTTTCTTAATTCAAAGGTGGAAATCTTTTTTATCCCCTACTTAGCACAGGTGAAATCTACTTCCGCCTTCTATCATGCCGAAAGGGATTTTTATATTAATTTTTAAAAAAGCATGAACGTAATGAAAAATACTTTTATGACTTACCGTAATTTATAACAAATAAATTATACAGTATTTTAATATTTCAATTGGATGTTTTATTTTATGTTTTCCAGAAATTATCTATTAAATTTAGGGTGCGTCTTCAATTAGAAGAATTACGGTATATATTTTTTTTCTTCATATTATATAACTTTTTTTTCAAATTTTTTTCAAATCCTTTCGTTTTATAAACGGTTTTTACTCAAATAGAATTGACTTATAAAGCCCTAATAAGATTAGGAAGCATTCGAAAATTATTAGAAGATATAGAAACGTAAAATTTATTAAGAGGTAGAGAAGATTACGTGCTCCTGTGAACACATATTAAATAAACAGACTTTTTCCTTTTGACGAGTTGTCAGATGCTAATAATAATAATAACTGTGAAATAAGAAAAGTCTGATAAAAAGTGTTATCCAGTAGAGAAATTTTGAAGGTTTATATTTTTTAAAGAAAGCTACGTTTTGAGAGAATATAATATTATAAACGAGAAGCTACCAACATTCAGAAAATATGTTCATTTCATCAGTTAGTTAAGTCTGAACGTGAAAGATACAAAATTAAAATCTTTGTGTTGGTAAATGTCGGAACGTATTACATCGAAAATATGAAATTTAATTAAACAAAATTAATTCTATATTTTGAATAATTCTACATTCAAAATCTCTAAAATATATAATGGTAGTGTCACGATTTTCTAGAAAAATTAGTTTGTTATGAAAATAACAATTTTAATTTAATTTAATTTTAATTATTATCATACGTATAACACTATATGCACCGATACAAAATCATAGTTTTAAATAATCTCTGATGATGGAGAAATGACTGAAAGCGCTTGGATAACACATTGAAAAAATATTTGGTAAACGGAAATATATTGTTTATAAAAATTGTTGGTAATTATTTATACATAATAGGTTTAATAAAAAAAAACATTCGAGAAAAATCCTTTTTGTACTTATATTTTGAATATAATACATTTAAAATGTCGCATAAAAGACAATTAAAAACATTCAAATTGTCTTTTAAAGTTAAAATATTCTTTAAAAAATGCCATATAGATAAATGTACAGTTCGGTAGTACAGTAAAAATAGTTTCCAAAAAAAAGTATTATTTTAAAAGAACATACGCATCTTCTCCTATGTTAACTTGGTAAGTGAAGGAAATTTACGGGTTAACAAAAATAATTAAAATTAAATCCAACAAATCTTAGGAATCTGCAAATAAAACAAGATTTTTAATTTATTTAAAATTCTACAGATATTAAAATTAAAAAAAAGAAGTGAAAAATCTGACAGCGCAGTTGTAGAACTTTCCCGCCATGTGGCTTTTTTCTCATTCACGGCTTACACACACAACTTAATTTAAAGTATTTATCATTTCATTTAAATATAATATTTTTTGTTTATTTAAATCAGTAATTTTAACTAAAACGCGCGCACATACCATATTTAATTCGCACGGGTGTGGCGGTACTTTATTTATTTAATTCTACCGCTCACCTGTGACGTTACAACTTAGCAGACGACTACAGCAACCCACCGGGTTGGTCTAGTGATGAACTCGTCATTGTAAATCAGCTGATTTTGATGTCGAGAGTTTTAAGGTTTTAAGGTATAAATCCTAGTAAAGGCAGTTCATTTAATACGGATTTGAATAATAGATCGTCGATAGCGATGTTCTTTGTTGGTTGAATTTCAATTAACCGCACGTCTCAATAACGGTCGGCCTGAGCTGAGACTGTACAGGACTACATTTCATTCATACATATCATCATTCATACCTTGAACTATCTTACGGTGGTTCCGGATGCTAAACAGATAGACAAAATAAGATGGCTGCAGCAGCTATACGTCAGCGCTACACTGGCGCTCCTTGTGGTGAGACGAAATACTAATGACACACCATACCCACTTAGCCACTAGTGTATTAGATCTTTTTTTGGGGTTCGGCTGCAATTGACCAATAGTTTTTTTTTTGAAATATTATTTTTTAATTGTTAACATATGTGCCTAAAAAAAAATAAAACTTTAATTAGGCAAATCTCGAGATACTGAGCGAGACTGACCTTGCTCTAAAACCTTACCCCCTTGACCTTTTAAGTTGAAAATTTAATGGCATCAATGCCCCTTAAAAAGAAGTAATCTGACCACGTTTGGTCAAAATCGGTCGAGTAGTTGTAGAGATATAAGGCGATTTAGGGTGCGACAACTACCACCGGATCCATCCACTTATATACGAATATCAGGAAACATTTTCATCCCGTTTTTTGGGTTCCTTAGGTGTTAAAACGTAAAGATCCGTTGAAAACCGCATACGCCCAAACTGGACCGATTACATTACTTTTCTTTTATAGCTATAGCTTTACTATAAGATTTTGAAAGTGATCCTGTTATATTCGCAAATACTGGGAGAGAGAGAGAGAGAGAGAGAAAGATAGTAAAAGATAGATGGACAGAGACAAAACTAGAACACTTTTGAATGTTTAATGGGATGTAGCTTTAGATATCAGAACCGGTTTATTTAGACTACATGGAAAGATAGGATAGAAGTCAGTCATATTTACACTCAAAATATTAATTTATCTTAGATGTGAATTAATTTATCAGTGAGCACGTAGGATTCTATATTTACAAAGGAAAACGTCTAAAACGAGAACACAGTGTGCACTAGTAGAAATTATTTTTCTGAAGAAAGGATGTTTTTCTATTTATTATTCTTGCTTATAAAATTCTTCAAAAAAAAAACAACACTTTAAAAAAAAAAAAAAAAAAAAAAAAAATATATATTTATCTATAACGATAAATATATTACAAAATTAGTCCTATTTTTCATATGTTAAGTTTTATCTTTATTTGTGTAAACTCATTAACACGTAATATAATTAGTTATCATATATAATAAACTAATGTACTAAATATATACATTTATAAAATCTCTCATTTAAGCCATTTCAATTTCAAAGTTTTATTTTTGTTGAAATTTAATTATGCGTTACTATATAACATTTATAAAAGCAAAATAAATGTTATGCGTGATGCATCTGAATGTAATTTAACGTGAAACTTGGCATAGAGTTTTGGCACGATCTTTACGGGAAGTAATTTCGAATTTTTTTTTTTTTTTAGTTTATAATTGTATGTGTACTACACCGCACACATGTATGATACTTTTTAAAAATAAATTCAAAAAAATTAGATGAAAATATATTTCTCTATATAAATAAATAACTTTCAAACATGTATTTATATATTCATCATATATTTTTATTCTTAGGTTAAGTTAAAACCATGTTAATGGATACAAATAATTAATTTTTTTATAGCATCTTTTCCTAGTTTTCTGGGAAAACTGACAGTTTTTTGCATTTTCTATTTGTTTTTGTATACAATCGATGCTGTGTGATAATTGGGATGATTATGAATTTTATACGAAAATGTTGATCATTATAAACCGTAGTCAGCGAAGTCCCTTCAATAACCAAAACAGAAGGAATGGATTTAATTAAAAGAAGATAAAAAATATAATTTAAAAAAAATTCTTATTTTCTCATAAAACATAAAACTCTATAACAGGTTTGTTTTATACCTTTAATTAATCTTAGGAGTTTCTTGGCAAATGTCTTGTCTACAATTATTCGACGAGTTTATATCTGCTTATTTACAGAGAAATCATTTGTAAAAATCTGGTTATTGTTTCTGTTCCGTTTATAAGTAACGATAAATATATTATTTTTTCATTAATGCGCGTAGATTTTCTTTTATACAACTATTTTAACGACGATCAGCCAATTCATTCATTGATAGAAATAAGTTTTTAAATATTAAAATTAAATATATACTCATGTATACGACATATCAATATACTTTTGCATTTAAAAATAAAAGTCCTAACTTTTTGATAGTTAATATTTAGTATTTTTTGAAAAAGATTACACATAATCACCCCTTCCTAAAATATTACAGTTTAGTTTATTTAAAATTCGGATGGATTTTTTAAACATTTTTAAATTTTTTTTTTTTTTTAATTTATTATCACCACCCAGGGATTATTTTTTCAAAATTAATTTTACCCGAATGCTTTTCTTTGTAAATTGGAGCAACTCTTTTCCATAAAAAAAATGAAAAAGCAACTCTTTTCCATAATTTAAAATCATTAATATTTAAAATTAAATATTTTAAAAATTAATCATTTAAAATGATCAATGCTCAAACCCCGTTTTATTAAACAATAAATTCAAGAAAAAATTGAAATTTTTTTTTTTTGTTTTTAATTTGATTTTAATTTATTTAAAATCAATCTTAGTGAATATTTTAATCATTAAAAAAGCTCCCTGACGCATCAGTTCCCGAACTGCTTAAAATTATTTAATTTAAAATGTTTTACGACTTAGCTAGAAGTATTTTTTTCAAAAATTAATAGCATAACTTGACCAGCATATCCGGAAAAGTTATACAATTCATTTCTCGATTTTATGTACCTAAGAAACATTTTTGAATTTATACTTATTACACCTTTTTTATTTAAACGCATTTTTATAAAGGTTGTATTATTTTTTACAATCCATTTTACCTAACTGAATAGTTTTATTTTTAGTTTTTAAAAATGTGCAGTTTCACATTAAGTAAAGAATTTAATTTTGCAAAGCTGTAGAAATATTTAACACGACTGTAAAAACATAACGACATAAAAATTCATAAATATAATTAATAATAAACAGCGCTGTTATCAAACCTTGAAACTGACGATAATTATGTACATGCTTTGTACATTTTATTTTAAAATAAAATTAAAGAAACACAAAAAAAAAGAAACGCAATACGGTCACCTCCTCGCGTTATTTGTCGGCTAACTGTAAGAATCATGCAAAAATGCTTTGTTTTTACGAGTAATCAGCTCTTTTAAGATAACCCATCGGGTTGGTCTAGTGGTGAACGCGTATTTCCAAATCAGCTGATTTAGAAGTCGAGAGTTCTAGCGTTCAAGTTCTAATAAAGTCGGTTATTTTTACACAGGTTTGAATACTAGATCGTAGATACCGATATTCTTTGGTGGTTGAGTTTCAATTAACTACACATGTGAGGAACTGTCGAACTGAGACGGTACAAGACTACACTCATACATATCATCCTCATTCATCCTTTGAAGTAATATCTAAACGGTAATTACCGGAGGCTAAACAGTAAAAAGAAAAAGGCTATCCTTACTCGCTTTGAGTTGCGCTTTTTCATTCTGTGGTGCACAAAAATAAGAGATAAGAAAATTTATCAGCACGATCGTGCGCAATAATTTAAATTCGGAATTATTAGTCAATCTCTTTTTAATGACTATCATTAACTCTTTCAAAATAAAGTTAAGCCAACACATTTGGATTTAAATTACTTCAAATTATTTTGTTTTTTAAAGCTTGTTAATTTTACTGGAGAATTTTATTTTAATGATAATTGAATTACTTTATTTCTCTTTTTTAATTTTTAAATAAAAATTATGATTATTTTATAATTTAATTCAAATTAATACTGCCTAAAAATATAATATAGTATTCATAATATTTCTCTAAAATGATGTACGAAACGGTTCTGATTTTATTTATGTTTTTTTTTTTTTTTTAATTAAATTTTCCCTAGTCGACACACTTCAGAGATTGGATGAAAAGTATAATTTAACATCGGTATTAATAATTATAAATAATTAATAAAATAATTCTTAGTGGTGACATATAAGAAAATACGTGCAAGATGCAGAATATTTAATAACTATTTAAAAAGGTTATCCTTACAAAGATAAGTTCATCAATCGCAAAGTATAAATTACGATATCTTGTACGTAACAGTAGTGTAAAATGAAAACTCATAAAAGAAGTAACAGGAGAAGAATGTTGTGTTAATTTAAGTGAAGCAAGATGTGTTAATTTATTAAGATGAAAGAATTAAAAAAAAACAAAAAATCTGGAATTTTTAAACTAGTGTAGGTTTAAGGATATTCTTGCCAGAACAATAGTAGTGTGTTATATAAAGTATATAAAAGCGGATGCATTCTTTCAAACTCGTTATTCTTTAGTTTTTTTCTTTCTTTCACATCTCCTTCACTCAACTAGCATATTAAACATTTCACATGTCAGCTTCACTTTTTAACTCTCTTATAATATTTTTTATTGTTATTAGCATTACTGTTATTGTTTTACCAAAGCACTGCTTCCTTTCTTCTTTATTTTTTTAAATTTATTTCATACTATTGTCACTAAAACTTCCTGTTATCTTCATTTTTTCTTGCTTCATATACAAATAAGACATTTTAAATACAGTATATTTAATATTTATAGTATTCAAAATTAAAATTTTATGCATTTTTTTGTGGCTAATTTCCTTTAAATGTATACATCTTTTATTCAAAAACCTTTCAAAACTGCATTAAAAATCTTTAAAAATATAATTTAGATTCCTCTTTTTTCACTTATTACATGTAAACAAGTGCAATAAAGGAAATATTTATTGTTAACTAGGAAAAATGCAGGCCTAGAGACGGTCGTCTGAAAGTTGCCAGTATTATGGGGAGAGGGATACCGCAGAACATATGTCTTCCAGTACCCAAGGCGGGAGGAAGGCAGGATGATGATGCGGAAGCGGCTTGGAGAAGTTACCGCAGATAATATAATGAAGGTAATGCTTCATGGTGAGCGGAACTGGTCAATAATCAGTAAGGCAATAAATACAGAACATCATCCGAAAGAAGATCCTGGAAGAAGTGGAAGATGGGTGAGGGGTGTTAGCGTTATGACAGGGAGGAAAACCCCGTTCAGGAGTGGTGGGATGCTCCGGTGTTCCACCTTCAGTGACTGAATGGGCACTCCTGGGGTTCTTAGGTGGGGAAAAGAAAGAACGAGACCCAGTCTAGGGCCCCGGATTAGAGGCAGGCGCTTATTAAAAGACCGAGACCCAGCCACTGGGGGTGCTGTCACGAACGGCATATCCCCGGGTCTGGCATGGCCTCCCAGGGGAGTAGAGGCAACCGGCACTCCCAAGGGATCATGGATCGGGCCTTGAGTGGAAGGGAGAAGAGGAAGAAAAAAAGGCCTACGGCCCGCCGCGAAAATTTTACATGGTTTATGTTTCATTATACATGATTTTGTTAAATTTTTTTGCCAATTTTAACCAAACAACGTTCATGAATTTATCGTACTAACAACATCAAGAACTTTTGAAATGAAAAGCTTCAAAATCCTCAACACTTTTAGCTGTTTCGTAAGTTGTGATTTTTTAACACAGCTCTTATTCCAATGTTTGCCTTTTTTATCCGCAAAACACAAATATAATTTTAAATAAATCGCTCATATCAAGAAATATAAATCGTTTGAACGAATGAATCGTTCAAGAAGTTTAAATCGTTCGTGCACTGCGCGCAACCGCCCGGCGCACCATCATTGATCCGTTTTGTACCAATAGCAGCTAAAATAAAAATGTGAGCACATTTAACAAAGAAACAAACAAACATCCTTTTTTATGGAGAAGAAAAGATATCACAGTCGTTCAGAAAGTTTTCGACTTTCAGTTAGCACAAGTATGACCAAATGTGTATTGTGATGTATAATTCTTTACATATCGTAAGGCAAAGTTTCAGACGTGTGCGTTTACTTGCCTGTTTAATCGAGTAGAATAAACAAGTTTTAAA
This sequence comes from Lycorma delicatula, assembly GCF_047948215.1. Taxonomy (NCBI): domain Eukaryota; kingdom Metazoa; phylum Arthropoda; class Insecta; order Hemiptera; family Fulgoridae; genus Lycorma; species Lycorma delicatula. The sequence continues at coordinate 207,840,264 of NC_134456.1, read as the reverse complement.
ATTTATGAAAAATGAATAAGATTGAAGTTGTTATAAAATACTTTGTTTCAAAAGTAACCCCGACAGAAATACAAGAATTAGATTTCATTATAACGGATTCTTTTCCTTCGTTTTAATAAAAAATTGGGCTGCTGAATTTAAATTCGTCGGTCGTACATCTATTCACGATAATGGACGTTTGTGACGCCCAAAAACGCTACTGACAAAATCGTCACAAAAGTCCACAATGACATCTTTAATGACCGCATGAAGGTACGCGAAATTTCTAACATTGCAAACATCTCGACATATCGTGTCCACTACATTTTACACTATGATTTAGAAATGAAAAACTTTTCCGCTCGATGGGTACCGCGTTTTTTAATAGTCGACCAAACACGTATTCAGCTGAACACTTTTCAAGAGTGAGTATTTAGACATATTTAAAGGCGACGACGCTGAGTTTATTCATTCTCTTTATAACAGCACAAGAAAAACGGATTCACCATTAAAGGCATGACACCAAACAGTGGATGGGAGAAGAAACAAGTTCGCTCAAAAAAAAAAAAAAAAAGTGAAAATGATTCTTCTATCTGTAGGAAACGTTAAGGCTAAGATTTTTTGAGAGGGATTTTAGTAGGTGATGACAATTTAAATAATGGCAGGATCATCACCGGGATGTATTAACCTCTACTACTGGACCGATTCAGGATAAAACGTCCACATCTTACTAAAAATAACATTTTTTTACCACGATAATGCGCCTACATACACTTTTCGGTTTGTTGCTGCAAAACTCCGTCTAACTGTTTTTACATAAACACTTAATTAGTCGTATTATCCGAATTCGACTTCCAGCGAATACTTTCTTTTCCCATACCTAAAGAAATGGTTCGCTGAACTAATATTCACTTCAAATGATGAAGTCAAAGCAGAGACAGTTGCTTATTTTGAAAAGTTGAACAAATTTCATTATATTAAAATTATATTGAAAGGGTCAATCAGGATATACAGAATATGTTAACTGCATGGATGAACGATAACGATGCATATAAATGGTCAGATGATTTGCCCTCTGTTCAATTTTTTTATAAAAACATCTTTATTCAACTTTCACCACCAGTGCGTGCTAAATGTAGTGAATTTGAATAATTGAAGAGTACCATGTATAATTTGTATATTTAAAATTAATTAGAAGACGTTATCGAGCAATGTTAGAATGGGTTATGTTTGGCTTAAATTTAAACTTCATTTTTTTTACGAAGGTTTTTCGTAATCTATTTTCCTTAGAGATTGGTAACAGGTGATTTTCTTTTTTAAATTTCTAGTTATCGTTTCGATCCCCACCAGAGCTTATCTGTGTTTGTCGACATATACCGGCGAAGATCCAAATAAGCAAATATTTCGGTCTTTCACCGACGTATTTGTTGTGTATTGGCATTCACTAATTTAGGTCTTTCCCGGTAACATATATACTAGAGAAATGGACGGAATTGATTAACGGAATAAGAAAGAGTTCCTTTTCTAAATGGCGCTATGATTACAAAGTAAAACGTAATTAAGTAGTTAATAGTTCATGTATTAGACTTCATCAGTAACACTACGAGTCATTAGGAAGATAAATTTATCACTATACAGAAAAATTTATTGAAAATTATTTAGATATTTTATCTCTTATATAAAAGAGAATGTCCTGACTGATTCACTGACTCATAACCAACGTACAACCGAAAGAATTTTAGGTAGAGACTTGAAATTTTCAGGGTACCTTTGTATCTTTAAGTAGGCGTACACTAAGAAAGGATTTTGATAAATTTTGATTTTAAGGGGTTCAAATCGATAAAAAACTAAATTTATGTTAACAGCACTATCCGTTGGACGTAAAAGCAACATACGCTATACTAAATATTTTACGATTCCATTGCAATGTTTCCGATATGTGTGTCTGTATAGATTAAAAAAGTACTGGACCGATTTACGCGCGGGGAAGAAGGGAGAAAGGGATAATCGGATAAGGTAAAAGGGAAGAGGATAAAAATAGAAGAAGGGGAAAATGGAAAAAAGAAAAAAGGGAAAACGGGGAAAAGGAAATGGAAAAGAGAAAAAAGAAAAAGGAAGGGGAAAGGGAAATGATGGAAGAGAAAAGGAAAAGAAATGTAAGGGAAAGAGAAACGGCAGAACGAAAGGAAAACGTTAGAAATTCCTCATGGGTCCCTTCCATGAGGATCATGGGAAGGGACCCATGATCCTCTAATCGTGACGGGAAGCGCAAGTAACCAAAGAGAACGGGCGAAACCGCGATGGGGATGCTAGATTTGGGATTGTAATAAATTTTTTACCTTTATTGGACTTTTATATTGAACTATTTTAATTCATTCATAAAATGGATTGGTCTAACAAATACTGTTCAATTTTCTTATCTTTCTTTTTTTGTTTTTCTTTATTTAAGTTCTGGGCAACAATTCACTGTTTATCATATATTCCTTCAGTATTTTTCATAAAATTTTTATTTACCGTTTTATCAGGATTTAATGAAAATCTAAATATAATATTGTTGATTAAATATTTTTTATTTATAAAAAAATAAGTTTGCTATTAAAAAAGGATTGCGAGTGAAGCTACATCTAAATTGTGGACGAAGACGCGACAAGGTACGCTTGTTGTTTATATTTTTTAATTTCTTTTTTTTTAGTATGTTTTAGCTTCATAATATATGGAATATGAATAGGGGTTTTAACAAAGCGGGTGCTACAGAAGAATAAAAGAAAGAAGGAGTAAATAATATGGATGGAAAACGAACAGAAACGAGGTAGAAATAGAGAAAAAATATAAATAGAAATAAGGAAAAAGCTTTTCTTGTAGGAAACAGTAATTTGGGTCAAATTGTAAAGAACGTTTCAGATGGTGATGGAGGTGTTTGAAACAGTAAATAAGAATGAAGAAAAAAAATTATATGTGATAGATGATCAGCAGGGAGGTGACATCTAAATACTCAATCTCTGACGTAGAAGTTTGGATGAACAGATGATTATCCTTAATGTGAAAAACATTAATACATTATCAGTCGGTACTGATAAACGTGATAATGATCGTTCTCTTAATTTTACGTACATTTACAATAATTTAAAATTATAAATTTAAAAAAAGAATCCTGAAAGCTTTACGCAATTTCATGATATTCGATCTCAAAATTAATTAACGTAATTTACTTCGGTTTCTTAGTCTTTTAATTTTAATTTTAACGGTTTAAAGTGTAACTGTTAATTTTAAAAAAAAGGAATACATATTCCTGAAAAGCATTAAGATGTGGCTATAGAGAAGGATAAAACATATTATAAAAAGTTGAGTATATTAAAGAAAGATATAGAGAAGCACCAAGAAAGCAGAAGAAAATTATTACAAAGAGAAAAGATTAAGAAGAAAATCTCAAAAAGTTATAAAAAAAATGATGATGATAATAATAATAATCACGAAAATTAACGGAGAAGTTTAAAAATGAGTTAAGAAGGAAAGGACTTATCAGAAATTAATAAGTAATTCTATAGACATAAAACTGAGAGTAACGAATAATTTTTAATATATTACATGTCTTATACAAAATATTCTTTAAGAATTAATACATAAAAGGGAAGTTTTTGTTTTCATAAGTAATTCTAAATTAATCTTCTTTCATATACAGTCTTCGACTAGAAACACGATTCTTTCATAAAATGAAACAATTACCAACAAAAGTTGTAATTTTAACTAAACTTTTTGAATCATACGATACTATATGAGCATACTGATTACACTACATGAGCACTTAACGTAATCTACGGATAATAAAAGAAATTGCCCAAGAATCTGACTGAATAAATCAAAGTAAACCGTAATATATACATAATTATAAAATAAAGATAGATGTGAATAAAGGTCAATATTAATTATTACATGAAATAATATTTTGGGAAATAACATAAAAACAATAAACATTCAAAATTGTTAAAAAATAATTAGCCAATCAGAAGGCCTTAAAAAAAATATTTGAACGGGTATTTTTGTATATATGTTGAATGACAGAATAATATTAATTTTTCGAACATGGCACCGTTTGGTATAAAAACTATTATATTTAATTTTAAAAACAGCTTTACAAGTTCCAATTTTATTTCCTCGAGCGCTTTCGGCTATTCTGTCATCTTCTACATATATAATATATATTCTTCTATAAATATTATAATTTATATATAAATATTATAATTTATAAATATATATATATATATTTAAATGTGTAAGATTATAATATGATATATGGTAATCAAAATTCTACTCCTCTTGAAGATGACAGAATAGCCGAAAGCGCTAGAGGAAATAAAACTGGAACTTGCTAAGCTGTTTTTAAAATTATATATAATAGTTCTTAGACCAAAACTAATATTCTTAATAGTTCTTAGGCCATGTTTGAAAAACTAATATTATTCTGTCATTCAAAGATAAATATATTGAATTGGTCGTCAGTTTGCTAAAATTCATCAAAAGTTAAAGTTTTAATTCTAAATGACTATATGTGTATTGTAATAGTGTCTGCAAACATTGTAATAGTTTCTGTAAGGTTATGAACACTCTAAATTAATTTGGTAAAAGCATTACCAAAAATTCACATAACCGATATGCTTATACGTCCACTCATAAATTTTATTAATTCATCCACATACAAATTAAGTAAATTTTTATCACGTACATTAAATGGAACATATTAAAATAGAAAATAAATATAATTTATTAAACAGCTATTAATTAATAAATATTCTTGATAATATCAATATAAACAATCATACTAAACGTATGACACTTGACATAAAAGATACGTGTACAAGTATTGATATAAATATAATTAATACTACTTTGTCTAAATTGAAACTATAAACCAATTTAATAAGTGAAATAACTGATTTATTAAAATTATGCCTTAAATATAATTATTTTAAATCCAATAATAAATTCTATCAACAGTAGAAAGGGCTTGACATGGAATCACTACTTTCGGAAATTCTGGCAGACATTTTTATGAATAATTTTACCATCAGTAATTAACAAACATCAAATCACACTATATAAAAGGTATGTGGATAATATTTTAATCATATCCAATCAAAAAACTAATAATGAAGAAAACATAATAGTTAATGAAATCAAGTCATTAGATGAAAATATTAAATTCACTATGAATCAAGAAATTAACAATAACATCGATTTTTTAGATATAACAATTAATAAAAATTACAATAATAATAAATTGAACATAGATATATATAGGAAGCCAACCCAAGAGATTATAATAATACACTGTAAATATTTTCATCCACGGAACCAGAAAATTAATTAATTTCATTAAGTCATTAAATTCATTAATTTACAGAGCAATTAATACAATGAAATTAAATAACGAATTTAATAATATTAAATTAATTGCCACATCGAATGGATATAATAATAATTTAATAGATAAATTGTACTTCAAATTAAAAAATAAATTATATAGAAGAGAAAAAATAATACTAGAACATAATAACTCGGCAAACGATTATGTAAAAATGGAATATAATTTAAATTATAGAAAATTTAATAAAACATATAAATAATTTAATCTACAAACAGCATATACACCTAATAACAAAATCATAAGTTATTTTAATAATAGAGATCCAACTAAAACTCAAATTTGGTTTCAGGAAAAGTATAGTGACAAGGGAAGCAATTTTAGGCATCAGATTAATAGTAGAAGGATGATTAAAGAAAATCAAACCAACTTACTTGGCGTTTATAGATCTAGAAAAGGCATTCGATAACGTAGACTGGAATAAAATGTTAAGCATTTTAAAAAAATTAGGGTTCAAATACAGAGATAGAAGAACAATTGCTAACATGTACAGGAACCAAACAGCAACAGTAACAATTGAAGAACATAAGAAAGAAGCCGTAATAAGAAAGGGAGTCCGCAAGGATGTTCCCTATCTCCGTTGCTTTTTAATCTTTACATGGAACTAGCAGTTAATGATGTTAAAGAACAATTTAGATTCGGAGTAACAGTACAAGGTGAAAAGATAACGACGCTACGATTTGCTGATGATATAGTAATTCTAGCCGAGAGTAAAAAGGATTTAGAAGAAACAATGAACGGCATAGATGAAGTCCTAGGCAAGGACTATCGCATGAAAATATACAAGAACAAATCAAAAGTAATGAAATGTAGTAGAAATAACACAGATGGACCACTGAATGTAAAAATAGGAGGAGAAAAGATTATGGAGGTAGAAGAATTTTGTTATTTGGCAAGTAGAATTACTAAAGATGGACGAAGCAGGAGCGATATAAAATGCCGCAAGCGAAACGAGCCTTCAGTAAGAAATATAATTTGTTTACATCAAAAATTAATTTAAATGTCAGGAAAAGATTTTTGAAAGTGCATGTTTGGAGTGTCGCTTTATATGGAAGTGAAACTTGGACAATCGGAGTATCTGAGAAGAAAAGATTAGAAGCTTTTGAAATGTGGTGCTATAGGAGAATGTTAAAAAACAGATGGGTGGATAAAGAGACAAATGAAGAGGTATTGCGGGAAATAGATGAAGAAAGAAGCATTTGGAAAAATATAGTTAAAAGAAGAGAGAGACTTATAGACCACATACTAAGGCATCCTGGAATAGTCGCTTTAATATTGGAAGGACAGGTAGAAGGAAAAAAATTGTGTAGGCAGGCCACGTTTGGAATATGTAAAACAAATTGTTAGGGATGTAGAATGTAGAGGGTATACTGAAATGAAACGACTAGCACTAGATAGGGAAATCTTGGAGAGTTGCATCAAACCAGTCAAATGACTGAAGACAAATAAAAAAAAAAAAAAAAAACTCTTAATGCATAAATTTCTATTTTTGGAACCTTTAAGTTATTGAGCGCATCTACACAATGAAGTAAGTTTGATCTGTTAACCACTTGAAATAATTAATTCAGTTATTCAAATTAATTAAATAATTCAAACAATTATAATTAGTTAGCAAAGTGCATATAAATGAAAATTAAAGCCGGTTCAGACTTGCACGTAACCAACTTCGGGCAAAATCTCTTACTTCTAAGATTAAAATTTCTAATCAAGATATCTATAGATATCTTTTAACTTCAGTAATATTTTTCAACAGAAATATAACAAAAAAATGTATGTAGATTTTGATATTATAAAAGTAAAAAAAAAAAAAACAAATATAAGGTATAAATAGAAATTCCAACGAAGGCTTCCCACGATTAAAATATAATGTTAATAAACCTGTAAGATAAAAAAGAAATAAGTTTTAATAAAATAAAAGTAATGATATACTAGTTCTATTGTTGTACGAATTTTCTGATTGTAGACAAACATTGAAATTATTATTTTTAAATACCTCTTACTGGTATATTTTCGATGTTGCAAGTTATACGAGTATAATTTATCAATAGAGGCAAGGTATCAAAAGACCGAGTTCCGGTTGTCTGAGTGATGTCCTGGGAGCAGCTTCTCCGTGGCGTTGCCGAGACAGTTTGAGGCACTGGCACTCCCTGAAGCTGAGTTGATGCTTAATTGCGGGTCCGACTTCAGGGGGAGGGGAAATTCAAAGTAAAAAAGTTATACGAGTAAGAAGCGGATCAGCATTTTAAGTTTTTTAAATGAATAATTAATTCTCATCAAATAAGCTTGAAGATTTTATGTAGAAATATGATATTAGCGTTTGATAAACCTCAACTCTGATATGTTATTCGTACCCAGAAAACTTAACATAATGGCATATCGTTTCAAACAAATTGTCGCTATTGTAAAGTGGACATAAACTGTTGTCCACTTTACAATAGTGAAAATTTGTTTGAATTATGTATTGTATAATTATGTATAATTAATAGGGAGCATATTAATTTAAATGATTTGTTTGAATGGTACAACAGGCTGACGCTTAATAACAGTCACCGATGAATAATAATACATTTTGTAGCGTGTAAAACATACCATGACTGTTGGGTTTTCGAACCCGAAAACTTCAGGTTCGACAGAAATTCATAAGTCTCCGTCAGGCGCAATCATCTAAAACGATTATGTAGGACAAATGATCATACCTTTTTGTCGTCAGTTTTATCATTCAAACAGGGCTTTAACATTTTAAACATCTATTAACAATCAATAACTTATGAAGGCTTAAAATTTAGTAAATCTCTTCATAGAGTTTCTTTTATAAAAAAAAACTTTATCTTTTACAATGATCAATTAATTTATGATGATTTGGTCAGGGAAAACAAAGCGAGCCCTTCCCATCCAGCTGTGTTTCTCCACCTTCAGGACCCCACTATGTTAATTATCCTCATGCTTGTTAAACAATACTGATTAATAACAATTAAAGCCTGTTAAATTTATAAACTATCAGTATATTATAATTTTTTCAAAGCAACAACATTTTGTTCAGGACAGGACTCGAAATTTTGATTGAGCTACAGTATGCAGGTTTCAAAATAGTCGATCCCCGTCTTAAAAGAGCTTTTCTTTCTTTTTCCTGTTTAACTTCCGGAAAATTACCTTTCAGATAATACTTCAGAGGATGATATGTATGAGTGTAAATGAAAAGTAGTCTTGTACAGTCTCAGTTTGACCATTCCTGAGATGTGTGGTTAACTGAAACCCAACCACCAAAGAACACCGATATCCACGACCTAGTATTCAAATCCGTGTAAAAATAACAGATTTTACTAGGACTTGAACGCTGGAACTCTCAAATTCCAAATCAGCTGATTTGAGAAGACGCGTTCACCACTAGACCAACCCGATGGGTTATCTTAAAAGAGCTGATTACCCATAAAAACAACGGATAAAAAAAGCATTTTGCATTATTCTTACAGTTACCCAACAAACAGCACTAGGAGGTGACCGTATTGCATTTCTATTTTTTATGTTAGTTTTCTTTTACCGACTTTTCAATGAAATGTACGTATGGTATTACCTTCAGTTCTATGGCGGGTGTTCGGGGTGAAAATGAATTTTCTGTATGTTTTGAGATATGAAGAGTAAAATACTATTCACTTAAAATTGTGTTTTCCTTATATATATATATATATATATATATATATATATATATATATATATATATATATATTTATTTATAGGCTTTTTTCTTTTTTTTAACCTCCGGGTCTACCGTTAGGTATTGCTTCAGAGGATGAGATGAATGACTTGTAAATTATGTGAAAATGTCATGCCTGACCAGGATTCGAACCCAGGACCTTCAAGACGCTACCACTCGCACCACGGAGGCCGGCTACTTATAGGCCTAGAAATGAAATTTTGTTTCTCGAAAATTTTCAATACTGCTTGATCAATTTCATGGAAATTTACATGCATAGCAATAGTAGTGAAATTGTAGCTGTACATATACAGATTTGTTGAAGATTGATTGAGTCATTCTTGTGTTTCGCTCCGCTCGAAAAATTTTGAGCAGAGTAAACAAATTAAATAACGAAAAGTCGATCTTCTTGCGCAGAATTTATATAGTTGCCCATGAGAGAAGCATTGATTGTTCAAGTGAAGAGTAGTCACTTGCGTCTGCCTTTGTGATTTATTTGTCGTCATCGAAAAATAACTTTAAGTAGAACTGGAAGTGCTTCAAAGTGAAGTATGCGCTATACATTTAAAGCTACTTTTCTCGATAACCAAAAGAGATATGAAAAATATTTAAAAAAAAAATTTTTTT